>NC_133382.1:35213776-35272946 GCF_049309525.1 Garra rufa
AAATAGATCAGAATAAGTATCCCATTTTAAAAAATGTAATCTACTTTAAGTCTGGAAATAAAAAACGTTTTTTTTTATATTTAGGAATTGAATGAGAATGAATGAATTTCAACTATTTCTATCTAAAAGCTCAGCTGCCAAGGCAATATTCTCATTTTTAAAAAAGTTAATTTAGTTTGATGTACTAAAAAATTAAATGAATAAAATAGATAGACGTATTTAAATAAATAAATTAAAATCTTTTACCTATTTTATATCTGATAGCTGCCAAGGCAACATTTTCTTTCTTTTTTTTTTTTTTTAGTACATCAAGCTAAATTAATAAAAATAAAGTTAATTAAAAATAGAGACATATTTAAATACATCTTCAAAATGTTTTATATCAGATAGCTGCAACGGCAACATTCTTGTTTTTAATAATTGAGCTTAGTGTACAAAACAATAATAATGAAAAAAGTATATAAAACATTTTTTGCCATAGCATTTTTGACAAACATTTTTTTGACATTTAAATAAATAAAAAATTCAACCTATTTTATCAGATAGCTGCCAAGGCAATATTTTCATTTTTATTAGTTTAGCTTGGTGTGCAAAACCATAATAATAATAATATATTTATATATATATAAATATTCAACCTCTTTTATATCATATATAGCTGCCAAGGCAACATTTAAATTTTTTGGCACATCAGGCTAAATGAATAAAAAAATAAAATGAATGAAAAATATAGACCCATTTTATAAATAAATCTTCAACCTATTTTATATCAGATAGCTGCCAAGGCAACATTCTCATTTTTATTAATTTAGCTTAGTGTACTAAAAAAAGTAAAATGAATAAAAAATATATTATAAATAAAGAAATGACAAAATGCACAGCAAAATTACAAAAAAAGAACACAATTCTAAAAATAAAATTAAATTCAAATATTAAGTAAAACTAATACTATTAATAAAATAGTAACTAAAATAACAAACTGAAATAAAAAGTAATAATAAATATCAGCATATCAAAAAGGCCAAAGCATACAACTAAATTATTAAAAATATAACTAAAATGAAAATGTAAATGAGTATAATATATTAATTATACTAAAATTAATATTAATATTGAAATTATAATTATAAACATACTAAAATACTGTATCTTGATGTACTAAAAGAACTAAAACTGAAATAAAAAGTAATAAACTATATCAACATATCAAAAAAAGAAAGGCCAAAAACATGCAATAAAATTATTAAAAATATAACTAAAATGAAGTATAATATATAAATTATACTAAAATACTGTACTTTGATGAAAAAAAAAAGTAAAAACTGTTTAGACATTTAAAAATAAGTAAAACACAATACACTGATAAAAATGCAAAATTATTAGAAATGTTACTAAATAGTTTTAGGAGTAAAAAACTTATGCTTTTATTTTATTTTTTTATTTATTTTTAACATATATGAACATTTAAGAAAGTGTGAATTTGAAATTGTCTGGTCTTTGACTGACTGTCATTTAAATTCTAATGATAAATGCAAATAAAAAATGCCATTAAACTGAACATGTTCTATACTGGATGGATATTTGTCTATTAATATATGCCATTAATATTAATGATCCTTATGTTCACCTTCATCTCATACATGAAGGGTCATTTTCACCTTTTTTTTATGGTTTTCCGAATTTAGTCGTCTTTTAGCTATTTGATTTGTTTAGTGTTTGCAAGTAGAATTTTTTTTATTATTATTATCTTTGTGAATGCTTGCTATTTTTATTTTATTTTATTTTTTGGATTATGTTTGTAAATGCTTGCTTATTTTATTTTATATATTTTATACATTACATATTTGACTTGTTTGGTGTTTGCAAGTTGACTTTTTTTATGTTTGTGAATGCTTGTTGTTATTATTATTATTATTATTATTATTATTATTATTGTTATTACATTTTTTTTTATTGTTTTCCGAATTTAGTCGTCTTTTAGCTATTTGATTTGTTTAGTGTTTGCAAGTAGAATTTTTTTATTATTATTATCTTTGTGAATGCTTGCTATTTTTATTTTATTTTATTTTTTGGATTATGTTTGTAAATGCTTGCTTATTTTATTTTATATATTTTATACATTACATATTTGACTTGTTTGGTGTTTGCAAGTTGATTTTTTTTATTTTTTTATTATGTTTGTGAATGCTTGCTATGTTTATTTTATTTTATTTTATATTATGTTTGTGAATGCTTGCTAGATTTATTTTATTTTATTGATTAATATGTTTGTGAATGCTTGCTATTTTTTTTATTTTTTATTATGTTTGTGAATGCTTGCTATGTTTATTTTATTTTATATTATGTTTGTGAATGCTTGCTAGATTTATTTTATTTTATTGATTAATATGTTTGTGAATGCTTGCTATTTTTATTATATTTTTGTATTATTATGTTTGTGAATGCTTGTTGTTGTTGTTGTTGTTGTTATTATTATTATTATTATTATTATTATTATTATTATTATGTTAGTGAATGTTATTTTATTTTATTTTATACCTGGTACAAACAGTGTTTACAAGCAACCTTTCTCATTTTATTTTTTTTTTTTAAAGATAAAACCCTGCTATTTAGATATAACTGCATCATTTTTAAGTATTTACTGTGACAGGTATTTAAATAATACGAGAAATGTATGGATTCATCCACAGGTGATCACGCTTTCTTTGTTTTCTTTTACAGGGCAATGATGGTGTTGTTAAAAGGCCCCTAAAATAGCTGTGGATCAAACAGCTATCACTCAGGTGTGAGTTATTGCACCTTTGCTGAAAATGCAGCAGTCGTGTGCAGGTGCGCAACAGCTGCTCTTCCAAACCAGCCCGAAGTCATGTATACAACAGGAGGATCTGTGAAGGTTTATTCACTTAGGCAAGTGTCAGCCCATCGAACACCATCTGGATGGATTATTTTTCCACACATATCAGCCTGTATGGTGTTTATAATGGGAAGTAGTTCTGGCAAAGTGTTACCTGAGCCCTCTAAAAATGGATATTTTTGCCTTATCAGCTCTGTTGTGAACTTCAAGAAACAAGAGACTGTCAGGGAAGCGTGTAAAGAGAAACAACAAGCTTGGCTTTGGAGGGGGAGAAGTGACAGAGGAGCTTCCCGAGAAGGAATATCAGAAGGAGTCAAAGAATCGGTTCATCTAGAGGAGCAGATGACGAATCCTAATGCAAAGTTTCGTGCAAAGTTTGATCCACGTGTCACAGCCAGGTACTGATGTTGTGTTTACAGAATAACATCTACCATACTGCAAAAATAGTACAAGTAATATGCAGAATCTGTGTTATATTGTGGACATTATGTACATTTTCTATATGCATTTACAAGTTATGTAAGTTGTGTTATGCACTATTATTCAAACATCTGGAGTTGGTAAGATTTAAAAAAAAATGATTTTGAAAAGTCTCACCAAGTCTGCATTTTTTGATTAAATAATAAATCTTCAACCTATTTTATATCAGATAGCTGGCAAGGCAACATTCTCATTTTTATTAATTTAGCTTAGTGTACTAAAAAAATGAAGAAAAAATATATAGACACATTTAAAAAAA
Source organism: Garra rufa (assembly GCF_049309525.1). NCBI lineage: Eukaryota > Metazoa > Chordata > Actinopteri > Cypriniformes > Cyprinidae > Garra > Garra rufa. The sequence continues at coordinate 35,217,370 of NC_133382.1, forward strand.
AGGAACTATAATTAAAATGAACACAGAGAATCTAAAAAATAAAATGAATTTAAATATTAATACAATCTAATACTATTAATAAAACACTAAAACTAAAATAACTGAAACTGAAATAAAAAGTCATAAATATATCAACAAAACATACAACAAAATTATTAAAAATATAACTAAAATCAAAATGTAAACACAAAAATAATATATAAATTATACTAAAATAATACTGTATCTTGATGTACTAAAATAACAAAAACTGGGAAAAAATGTTCATGAAAACTGCTTAGACATTTAAAACTAAGTAAAACAAAATACACTGACAAAAATGCAACAAAATTATTAGAAATGTTACTAAATAGGTTTTAGGAGTAAAAACAATTATTATTAATTAATTATGTATTTTATTGTTTTTAACCTTATATAAACATTTATTTGATTAAAATGCAGAAAAAATATTTTAATGTGAAATATTACAGTTTAGAGTTTTCTAATTAATATATTTTCTTTTTCAAAAGAACAGCATTTGTTTGAAAGAGAATCAACATTATTAATCACTTTTGGTCAATATTAATGTCTTTTCTGATTAAAAGCATTTTTGTTTTTCAAAAGCGTGCAGCAAACAAAAAGCTAGTATTTTATTCCTAACATGACCTTTATGAAAAATTCTTGACAATGCCATGAACTTTTTATTATTTTTATTTATTTATTTTAGACTGCATGACAGAATTAAGATATCAAACTATCAAATCCCTGCTATAATTAAATGCTTTATTATATTTATTAGTCCACCAGTGCCACTCACAGCATTTAATACCAGCCTAAAAGTAATAATGAAGTCTCATTTATGAAATAATGTGATGTAATTTAATTTGATGTATCCAATTACAGCAGCACAATAGCTTCTCATAGCAGATGCTTCTGTGTTATTAAAAATTAGCTGAAATAAAACCATTAAAAATCAATTGTTAAATAAAATAAGCAGTTCATAAAATAAGTAAATCAAATAAAATATTAAAAATCCTTTTTAAAAATTATTATTTTTTAATTATGCTAGTTGCCAAGTAAACATTTCACTTTTTTAATTTAGTTGAACACGCGGGGTTATTATAGCTAACTTTCAACTTAAACCGTATACACATACTATATAACTAACAAAAATGTAAATGAAAACAAATCTAAATATAAAAAAAATTCAAAAATGAATTACAATTTGGTAAATAATTCAAAATATTATGCAATATTGTGTTAAACTATCAATATATAAATATCATAATATACTGTAACTTGATGTACTAAAATAACTAAAACATGAAAAAATATAATAGTATAATATAATCTATAGATTGTAAAAAAAAAAAAACAATATTGTCATTTAAAAAACTAAATGACAAAAACACAACAAAATTACTAATGTAACTAAAATTAAAATGTAAAATGTAAATAAAAACTATGTCTAAATATTATTAAATATGTAACTCTATAAATATATGTAACTATAATGTATAAAGTACTAAAATAATACTGTAACTTGATGCATTAAAATAACTAAAACTGAAATGACAAAAACCATACTGACATATTACAAAAATAATTTAAAAACACAAAATTCTTAAAAATATAACTAAATTGAAAATGCTAAATATAAGTAAAACTAATTCTAAATATTATGAATTATTTTATTAAACTATAATAAAATATAAATTACTAAATTAAAACTGTAACTTGATGTACTAAAATAACTAAAACTAATGTAAAAAGTAATATGTATTGACATAAACTAATAAAATGACAAAAACACAAGAAAACTGTTAAACGAATAACTAAAGTGAAAATCTAAAATATGTAAAAACTAATTTTAAATATAATTAAATATTATGTTAAACTATAATAATATATATAAATTCTACTAAAATACTGTAAAATTCATAAAAAGTATATAAACATTTAAAAAAAAAGGAAATTTAAAAATCGTTTAAGGTAAAATTAGTTTCATTTAAAAAAAAAAAAATTAAATACAAAAAATAAAATTGTACTTATTTTAATCAGATTGCCAAGGCAATAATCAAATTTGTATTATTTTAGCTTAAAAGTAAAAGACAAATTACTTAAACTAAAAAGAAAATGAAAACTGAAAATATAAAAATTAATAAAAATAAAAAAGTAATTTAAAATATTGATAACTAATACTATGAATAACCTTGAAACGTAATGTGCTAAAATAAGTAAAACGGAAATAAAAAGTAATAAAAACTATTGATTTTTTTTTTATTACACACAATTGTTAAATATTATTGAAATTCAAATGAAAATGTAACTTTTTTTTAATTTAATAATTTAAAATATTATGTAAAATGTTAATCTCAATTTTACTCAAATAATCCTGTAACTTGATGTACTAAAATAATTTTAAATAAAAAATGAATATATATATATATATATATATATTTTTTAAATAACCAAAAACTAATAAAAATGACAAATGCAACAATTATAAACTCACTAAAATTAAATTTAAAATAAAAAATATCAAATAAAAACATTTAAAATGTTAATTTTAATAAAAACCATAGTATCTCACAAATCTGTTTTAGGTACGACATCAAGGCTCTGATCGGCCGAGGCAGCTTCAGCCGCGTGGTTCGTGCTGAGCACAGACGCACACGCCAACCCTTCGCCATCAAACTCCTAGAGGTCAAAGGTCAGGAGGGTCACGAGGCCTGTCAGGCAGAGCTCGGGGTCCTGCGACGGGTGAACCACACCAACGTCATCCGCCTCGCTGAGGTGTTTGAAACGCAGCATCGTGTTTATCTAGTTCTGGAGCTGGCCACGGGAGGAGAGCTCTTGGAGCGTGTAGTCGCCCGAGGAACCTTCAGAGAACGGGACGCCACCAAGGCCTTAATGATGGTGTCCAGCGGGCTACACTATCTGCACACGCTCGGCGTCATCCATAGAGACCTCAAACCTGAAAACCTACTATACTACCACCCGGGACAGGACTCGCGATTGATCATAACAGACTTTGGACTCGCCTGTTGGGAGAACAAGACGGCTTTGTCATTTCAAAACAGAGACGATGCAAATTTTCACATGCCCTCAGACGCCGAGAAGAGTCGCCAGGTTAAAGATTGGCCGGTTAGGACACTCTGCGGCACGCCGGAGTACTTGGCCCCTGAGATGCTGGAGCGGAGACCCTGTAGCAGCGCTGTGGATATGTGGGCGCTGGGTGTCATCACTTACATTCTGCTGAGCGGCTCGCTGCCCTTCGACCAGAGCAGCCGACCGCGACTCTTCAGGGCCATTCTCAGGGGCGGCTACAGTTTCCATGGTGATGTGAGTGACACAATGCTTTTCCTTACACTATGTGTGTTTTTGTTTGTGTTGTGAAAGGAACAGTTCACTCAAAAATGAAAATGTGCTGAGTTTACCCTTGGGCCATCCAAGATGTACGCTACCTGTCAAAAGTTTTTGAACAGTAAGTTTTTTTTGTTTTGTTTTTTAATTTAAAGAAGTCTCTAATGCTCACTAAGCTTGTATTTATTTGATCCGAAGTACAGAAAAAGGATACATTTTTTTTAAAATATTTTTACTATTTAAAATGGCAGTTTTCTATTTGAATATATTTTAAAATGTAATTTATTCCTGTGATTTCAAACCTTATTTTTTGGCATTGTTACTCCAGTTACATGATCCTTCAGAAATCATTCTAATGTTCTAATTTGCTGCTCAAAAAAACATTTTTATTATTATTATTATTATTATTATTATTATTATTATTATGTTGAAAACGGCTGAGTAGAATTATTTTTCTGAGATTTCTTTGAATAGAAAGTTCAGAAGAACAGCATTTATCTAAAATAGAAATATTTTGTAACATTATAAATGTCTTTATCATCACAATTTTAAGCATTCTTGCTAAATAAAAGTATTATTTATATCCTTTCTTTTCTCCACTATGGTATAGTGCTTTTTATTTCAGGTAAATGCTGATCTTTGAAGAATCCTGAAAAAATTTACTCAACTGTTTAAATATTTATAATAATAATTGCAAACTTGTTTTCTTTCAAAAAGAATGTTTTTTTTATTGTAATATTTCACAATATTACTGTTTATACTGCATTTTTGTAAAATAATTGCAACCTTGACATCTTTCTAAAAGAAAACGTTACTTTAAATTGTAATAACATTTCTCAATATTACTGCTTTACTTATTATTATTTTTAAATAATTGCAACCTTGACTTCTTTCTAAAAGAAAACGTTATTTTAAATTGTAATAATATATCTCAATATGACTGTTTTTACAGCATTTTTAAAAAAATAATTGCAAACTTCTTTCTAAAAGAAGACGTTATTTTAAATCGTTATATTTCTCAATATTACTGTTTTTACAGCATTTTTAATAATTGCAAACTTGTTTTCTTTAAAAAAGAAAGTTGTTTTTTTTAATTGTAATATTTCACAATATTACAGTTTATACTGCATTTTGTAAAATAATTGCAACCTTGACTTCTTTCTAAAATAATGTTATTTTAAAATGTAATAATATTTCAAAATATTACCGTTTTACTTTTTTTTTTTTTTTTTTTTATAATTACAACCTAGACTTCTTTCTAAAAGAAAATGTTATTTTAAATTGTAATATTTCACAATATTACTGTATTTACTGATTTTTTTTTAAATAATTGCAAACTTTTTTTCTTTCAAAAAGAAAGTTGTTTTTTTAATTGTAATATTTCACAATATTACTGTTTATACTGCATTTTGTTAAACAATTGCAACCTGGACTTTCTAAAAGAAAACTATTTTAAAATGTAATTTATATTTTAAAATTAACTTTTTTTTTTTTTTTAAATTGCAAACTTGACTTCTTTCTAAAAGAAAATGTTATTTTAAATTGTAGTAATATTTCTCAATATTACCATTTTACTGCATTTTTAAAAACTAATTACTACCTTGATTTCTGTCAAAAACATAAAAATGTACCGCCCCCCCAACCAAAGTATGTATTTTGTTATCTAATGGCATTCATACATTTTTAGTTGTAACCTTAAAGGAACACTCCACTTTTTTGGAAATAGGCTCATTCTCCAACGAAATTTGCTCCCAGCTAGTTTAGCATTTGCACATGTGTTGCGTGATATTACTGCGCCTGCTTCGGCCATGTTACGGCAGCAAACTTCCTTGACTATTACGCCGGAATGAAAGTGTAGTTCCTAATCTTATCGGCCTAGAAAATCGCATCTTTACATTTTCCGCCGGTCTTAGCGCACGATATAACTGCAGAAGAGTCAAGTTTTAAATAGGACAAATATCGAAACTCGTTGGTCATTTTTGAACGCGATGCCATTGGTCTAATAGGATTCAATGATCTATGCTAAGCTATGCTAAAAGTGATATCGCCAGAACAGGAGAACGGCTGAATGGATTTCAAAACGGTAAAACTCAACTTATTAACTCGGGGGGAGTTGGAGAATGAGCCTATTTCCAAAAAAAGTGGAGTGTTCCTTTAAGTATATATATATATATATAATATATATATATATATATATAATTTTTTTTTTTTTTTTTTTTTTGGCTATATGATGTGGTAAAAATAAAGGTGCTTTAAAAGGTTTTTCACAGGGATTCCATAGAAGAATCATTTTTGGTTCCACAAAGATCTATTCAGTCAAAGGTTCTTTAAAGAACAGAAAAGTTCTTCAGATGTTAAAGGTTCTTTATGGAACCATTTACACAAAAACGGTTCTTCTACGGCATTGTGAAGCACCTTTATTTTTAAGAGTGTATATTCGTATTTCCTTTGAATAGCCTCTCTTTTTAATCATATTGGTGCTCATGATGGCCTAACCAGGCCACCAGCACTGAGACACCTGGAATGACCCAACAGAGCGATGAAACATTCAGCCGAGTGTGAAGTAAAGGGCAAACAGAGTTTGTGTGTGTGGGAAGGTGAAATCTGGTCACCTGTGTAAACAGCCACCAGCTACCTGACCTGACTGATGCGTCGGCCACCCACAGCACGTCAGCTCGCCTCGTCTCAGGGGTGTGTGAGAGTGTGTGTGTGTGTGTGTGTGTGAGAAAGAGGCGAGAGGAGATTCACCACAGGGCTTTTATCACCTTTAAACTGCAAACACACACAGAAGCACACATTTCTTTATCACTTCCCACCCCCAGAGCTGTGAAATTATAGGTGCAATTGTACAACAATAATTGCTGTTCCCTTGAAGAGAAGGAACATTAACCATAAAGCTCTTTGTAATCCTGCTGCTCACAGACAGTAATCAGACGCATACGGGAATTATTTTTTATTTTTTGGCTCAGACTCTAGGACTACTGAGTCACAGTATAACTGGTAGTTGTAGAGCAATGTAATAAGTGGGTTAATATCCACCATGTTGTGCCTTTGCGTAGATACACAGGCTATAAATCCACAGGACTGCACCTGTGGTGGCTCTTAATGGACTTTGCACTTGAGATCTGGCTGTTTGACCCATTTGGATAAGTGCATTGAGTATTTATTGTTTTCATTCCTTTTTTGTGTAGCTTTACAATGCATCTGTGTGAAATGCAGTTGGGAAAAAGGAGTAGGATTTACTTTAAAACCATTTTAGTCAGTAATTGCTAGATTTTGCAAATAATTACATGACAAAGATGCATTGAATTAAATGTGAAATTTAAATGTAGAAAGACTGAAGTACTACTTTTTTAGTATAGCTTTTGTAAAACATACTATTTAATTTTGTAATTTTTTTTCCATCCTGAAGTCATAACAAAGAAAAAAATGGGGGTTAAACTGCTTAAATAAAAAAAAAATATATATTTTACTATATTATATCAAATTTATTATATAATTTAATAAACAACGTATCCTCTCATTACATACTACACAGATGACACTCACATACTTATTATTAAACACTCTAGAGAACACAGAACAACAAAGTTTGTAATCGACTTCATATAAGAACTGAATCTTTTTTTATTAAAGGTTAATTTCAGGCTTCCTTTTTTATCCGCGTCTTGAAATCCGCTGTGAATTCAATTCAAACTCTGATCTATATAATTAAAAACTAGTCGGACGTCCTTTATAGGTTGAACGCATGCATTCACGCAGTGCACAGACCTGCATAGATATACAGTGGGTATGGAAAGTATTCAGACCCCCTTTAAGTTCATTTTTTCCTCATTAATGTACACACAGCACCCCATATTGACAGAAAAACACAGAATTGTTGACATTTTTGCAGATTTATTAAAAAAGAAAAACTGAAATATCACATGGTCCTAAGTATTCAGACCCTTTGCTCAGTATTTAGTAGAAGCACCCTTTTGATCTAATACAACCATGAGTCTTTTTGGGAAAGATGCAAGTTTTTCACACCTGGATTTGGGGATCCTCTGCCATTCCTCCTTGCAGATCCTCTCCAGTTCTGTCAGGTTGGATGGTAAATGTTGGTGGACAGCCATTTTTAGGTCTCTCCAGAGATGCTCAATTTGCTTTAAGTCAGGGCTCTGGCTGGGCCATTTATGAACAGTCACAGAGTTGTTGTGAAGCCACTCCTTCATTCTTTTAGCATTGTCTTGTTGGAAGGTAAACCTTCGGCCCAGTCTGAGGTCCTGAGCACTCTGGAGAAGGTTTTCGTCCAGGATATCCCTGTAATTGGCTGCATTCATCTTTCCCACGATTGCAACCAGTCGTCCTGTCCCTGCAGCTGAAAAACACCCCCACAGCATGATGCTGCCACCACCATGCTTCACTGTTGCGACTGTATTGGACAGGTGATGAGCAGTGCCTGGTTTTCTCCACACTTACCGTTTAGAATTAAGGCCAAAAAGATCTATCTTAGTCTCATCAGAACAGAGAATCTTATTTCTCACCATCTTGGAGTCCTTCAGGTGTTTTTTTCATGTCTTGCACTGAGGAGAGGCTTCCGTCGGGCCACTCTGCCATAAAGCCCCGACTGGTGGAGGGCTGCAGTGATGGTTGACTTTCTACAACTTTCTCCCATCTCCCGACTGCATCTCTGGAGCTCAGCCACAGTGATCTTTGGGTTCTTCTTTACCTCTCTCACCAAGGCTCTTCTCCCCCGATAGCTCAGTTTGGCCGGACGGCCAGCTCTAGGAAGTGTTCTGGTCGTCCCAAACGTCTTCCATTTAAGGATTATGGAGGCCACTGTGCTCTAAGGAACCTTAAGTGCAGTAGATTTTTTTTTTTTTGTAACATTGGCCAGATCTGTGCCTTGCCACAATTCTGTCTCTGAGCTCTTCAGGCAGTTCCTTTGACCTTATGATTCTCATTTGCTCTGACATGCACTGTGAGCTGTAAGGTCGTATGTAGACAGGTGTGTCGCTTTCCTAAGTCCAATCAGTATAATCAAACACAGCTGGACTCAAATGAAGGTGTAGAACCATCTCAAGGATGATCAGAAGAAATGGACAGCACTTGAGTTAAATATATGAGTGTCACAGCAAAGGGTCTGAATACTTAGGACAATGTGATATTTCAGTTTTTCTTTTTTAATAAATCTGCAAAAATGTCAACAATTCTGTGTTTTTCTGTCAATATGGGGTGCTGTGTGTACATTAATGAGGAAAAAAAACTTAACTGAACTTAACGATTTCAGCAAATGGCTGCAATATAACCAAGAGTGAAACATTTAAGGGGGTCTGAATACTTTCAGTACCCACTGTAGATATATACATGTATATTTAAGCACATAAATACACAATCACTCTGTAGGAATGAATAGATTGATAGATTGACCTGCAGAACACCAGAGGTAGTCGTTCAAATCTCGCTGTGTTTTATTAATGTCAGTTTGCTCTCTTTTTCTTGATGAAATGGCTGGATACTTTAGACCACAGCAAGACTAATGTACTTTAATGTTTTCTTGTAAAACTCACTTTTCTCTTTTTTTTTAAGTGTTTGTGTGTGTGTTAGAATGAAACCTGCGCTTTAAAATCCATTCGTCAGCAGCAGACTTGCAATTGTCAATTTCATGGCTGATTAATTGTCTTTTCTGGATGTTTGAGAGAGAGAACGAGAGGCTGTTCAGAATGGAATACTAGCTTACTGCTTACAATAAGATGGTTTAATGTGCATTATTATGCTACATTGTCAAGTGACCTCATCACGTGTTGACTTTTGCAGTTCATGCAATTAAAGTCTAAGGGAAAAAATGTTAAAATCACAGCTGATATCACTGTTATAGTAATTTCAGTGTTTTATAAGGTGTATTCTTAATATCATGTACAAAATCCCTTAATCAGCCCCTACATTAAGTACAATCAACCTGGCTTTATAAGTTATTTCAACTTAAAGTTGAAATTGTATACAATCTATTTTTAAAAGTTGGAAATTGCTTAACTTATTTTTGATGAGTTAAAAATAAAAAAAAATAAAAAGTCACAACATGTTTTTACATTGCTTTATTTTTTTTTCTACCTTAACTATTTACTGTATGATACATTTTAGTGTTGATTTTTATTACTTTTTTTACCTTTTATTTTTAATTTATCTTCTTTTTTATTTTACCTATGTTTACAATCAATGTTCAAAAAAAGGGTAAATCTTGTTCTGAATAATTATTTAGAATTTTATTAATAATAGTTATTTTGATTGTATTAATAATGCTATTATTTTTTGAAAGAATAATTATTCCAAAATGTATTGATAATTACTACTTTAATATGTATTTATTCTCATTGTCCTGTCGCTGATCAAAAACATTTATCATTTTGACTTTAATTAATTATTTCAGCCACTATGATTACATCACATTTCTGAAAGGTTTTTTTAACAGTTAATTTATTTATTTCATATTATTATTTGTTTTACTTATTTATTATTTTTATACAAACTAATTATTAGTTATTAATTATTTTTTTATTCAGTTTTATTAATAATTATTACAAATCATATTAATATTCATTGTTGTTATTATTGTTGTTGTTGTTGTTATTTTATTTATTTAGGAATTGTTCATTACAAATGATTATTTTAAATTATTGATACTTCCACCAGGTAATTTTAAAGATTATCTTATTGTAATTTTTTAACTATTTTACTTTATTTTTATTATCTTTTTTTTAACTATTTATTTTTATTATTATTTTTTTATAGGAATTGTTAATTCCAAATGATTATTTAAAATTAACAGTACTTCAACCAGGTAATTTTATTTTATTGTATGTATTTGTTTATATTTTTTTACCTTACTATTTTTTTGTATGGCACATGATTTTAATTATTTTATTTATTATTTTTGTTTGTTTGTTTGTTTGTTTGTTTGTTTGTTTGTTTGTTTGTTTCATTTTATTTAATTTTTATTTATTTTTTACTAATTTTATTTGTTTCATTTTATTATTTTTTTATTTTTTTTATTTTATTTATGGCACATTTGTATGGCAAATTTTAGTGTTGATTTATTATTATATTATTTTTTTATTTTATTACTATTTTTATTTATTTTTATTTTATTTGTAATTTGTAATTTTTTTTACCTTAACTATTTACTGTATAGCACATTTCAGTGTTGATTTTTATTATTTCTTTTTTTTTTATTTAACGCAATTTATTTTAATTAAATTTTTATCTTAACATTTATGCCATATTTGTATGACACATTTCAATGGTGATTTATTTTTATTGTTTTATTATTGACCTTAACTATGTACTGTATGGCATATTTCAGTGTTGATTTTAATATTAACTGTTCTTTTTTTTTTAAGGATTGTTTATTCTAAATAGTTTAAGTTTAAAATTAACAGTATTTCCACCAAATAAATTTATGTATTATTCTAAATGGAGGATGTTTATGATGTGGCATCTTCCTGTTCAAATTTATAATCAGAATCACCTATTTTATAAACTCAGTGTTTATTCTTTCTTTTTTTTTTCTTCTTCTTGCTTTACCATAAAATATAGTTGTCTGAGAGCTTCTCTTATACCAGAGATGGTTATTAACTTCAAATTAGCGATGAGTCACAGATCTGTTCAGAACTGCTGACATTTATTGACTAATGTCCTCACATTCAAACAGCGACGAGGCGAAAATGCCATGTTGTATATCTAATGCAGCTTAAGAAGCAGAAGCGTCGGTAGCACAGGTCATTGGTGGTCAAAAGACGGCGGTCTGGCCTCCATCCCGTGTGTATGTACGCAGTGACATTTACAGCCATTGCTGTGCTGTGTTGGCTCTCAGACCAGTAATGAGTTGATGCTGCTCTAAACACAGACTGAATGCAGAATCAGCAATGAATCGATTTCATGCAGGAAAAGTGTGCGCAGGAGGGTTTGCTGGACTGAGTTACAGTTACAGAGTTACTGATTCAGAGATCAATATAAGGATTCTGTTAAAGATTTTTCATTACTTGGAGTCATTTTAAGACTACTAAGATAATACTATCACACTCACATCTGGAAGAACAATCTTTCTAGACAAGTGGCAATTTTAATCTGAAAATGTAATATTTTTTTTTTATTTAAAGGGGTTGTGTTAGGAGAATCAACATTTTCTTGATGTTTTGCGCCAAAAGAATTTTACGTATTATGAAAACTTACTGTGACCTTCTCTGAATATCGTTTAGAAGGATCCCAAAATTCCAAATGAATGTGGTGAGGGTCAAGAAATAAAACAAATTTAATTAATAATAAATAAAATAGTTTATTTTATTTTATTTTTGACCTTAACTATTTACTGTATGCCACATTAGTTATTTTATTTTATTTTTTATTTTATTTTTGACCTTATCTATTTGCTGTATGGTACTTTTTTATTATATTGTATTTTATTTTATTTTATTTTATTTTTGACCTTATCTATTTACTGTATGGTACTTTATTATAGTATTTTATTTTTGACCTTATCTATTTACTGTATGGTAATGTTTTTATTTATTTTTATTTTTTTTTTACCTTATCTATTTACTGTATGGTACTTTTTGTTATATTGTATTTTATTTTATTTTTGACCATATCTATTTATTGTATGGTACTTTATTTTATTTTATTTTAGTATTATATTTTATTTTAGACTATTTATTATATTCCACATTTCACTGCTGATTATTTTATTTTTTACCTTAACTATTTACTTTATGCCACATTTCAGTGATTATTTTATTTATTTATTTATTTATTTATTTTAATTTTGACCTTAACTAATTATTGTATATCACATTTCAGTGTTTTTTTTTTTTTTTTTTTACTGTAATGGTTCACTGTATTTCACATTTCACTGCTGATTGTTTTATTTTATTTTGATTTCATTTAATTTCATTCTGTCCACATTTCAGTGATTATTTTTATTTGACTTTTTATTTAATTTTATTTTATTACTTCATGGCACATTTCAGTGATTATTTTTTTATTTGTACCTTAACTATTTACTGTATGCCACATTTCAGTGATTTATTTTTTCTTTATTTTATGTGTACCTTAACTATTTACTGTATGGCACATTTTTTTATTTAATTTTTTTACTTTATTTACTTTAACTTAATGACAAATTTCGGTGATTTATTTTATTTTTTACCTTAACTATTTCCTCTATTCATGGGACATTTAATGATAATTTTTTATTTTTATTTTATTTTATTTGTTTACTTTTAATTATGACACATTTCAGTGATTTTATTTTATTTTAATACATTTTTACCTTAACTATTTACTCTATGTATAATACATTTCAGTGATAATTTATATTGTATTTAATTTATTTAATTTTTTACAACACATTTCAGTGGTTTATTTTTATTTTATTTTTATTTTTTTACCTGATATTTTACTATGAAGCCTGTTTTCACCACTGAATAAAAAACTTGTGACTTATCTCGCAATTCTGACTTTTTTTTCTCAACTTATTTCTCAAAATTGTGAGATATGAACTAACAATTGCAAGTTATAAAGTCAGAATTGTGAGATATTAACTTGCAATACTGAAAAATTAAGTCTACTACTATTATTTTTTACCTTAACTATTTACTGTATGGCACTTTTTTCTTTTGAATTTATGAAAATGCAGAGAAGCTGTTATTGAAATCATTATTGATGTTATGACCACATTAAGTTATGACTGCCCACATTGACAAATCACTGCGACTCGGCCCACTTAACTTTTAATCATGACCTTTTTTTGTGGTGAAAATAAAAAGTTATAAATGGACTTTTAATTACACTGACAAACTTTTTCTCTCTCAATCTCTTTCTTTCAGCCGTGGAAATCAGTATCTGCATTAGCCAAAAGCTTCATTGATCGCCTCCTGACCCTTGAGCCTGAACACCGGATGAGCGCTGAGGAAGCTCTTAAGCATCCATGGCTGGTCAGCATGGCAGCCTGTTCCTCCAACAAAAACCTACATCGCTCCATTTCCCGAAACCTCCAGCGACGGGCGTCACGGGCCTCTTCACGATGCCCCAGCTCAGGCTCTACTCCTGGGTCACGGATATCGATGAGGTCTGGGTCACGGCCAAATTCCAGGCCACGATTCGGGGTCAGCAACAGCTCTGGACAGTGCTTGAAGATTGCTACCTAACAAGGTCAAAGTTTGTCTGGTTAGCATGGATCCATTATTTTATCACTCACTCATACTATCAACAATGCGTTTGATTCTAAAGATCAGTGAGATGATGGAAAATGATTAGTGAAATGACTTGCATCATAAGTAAATGTCAAGGAAAAAAATTAAAAGACACTTTTTTTTTTTTTCTGAAAGGTAAATCATGTATGCATACATACTAATGTGTTTGTGCTAGTTTTCTTTTTTCAAGATCTTCAGCATATCATGATGAACAGCGAAGGAGTTTAAAGTCTCCACTATAAAAAGAAAAGCAAAGATCAGCACCCTTGCTCTGTTCTCCCACATTTATTCCTTCATTAATCAGACGAATATGAGCTGATTATATAAACTCACTATTCTATTTTAAAATATACATTTTTCAGCCCTGAATAATCTCACACCGGACTAAAATGCAAATGGGCAGGGAGTGTAACCTCAAATGGTCTGATCTGCAGATATTCTGTCCTGCTTCTTTTCATATGACTGTTTTTACATTAGAAATTATAGTTTTATTCAGCAGGGATGCATTAAATTGACTGAAAGTGATGGTAAAGACATTAATAATGTTACAGTACGTTTCTATTTTATACAAATGCTGTTTTTGAACTTTCTATTCATCATAAAATTAAAGTATCAGTTTCCACAAAAAGATTAACCAGCACAACTGTTTTCAACACTGATGATAATAACAATGATTTCTGAAGGACCATGTGACACTGAAGACTGTAGTAATGATGCTAAAAATTCAGCTTTCCAGCACAGAAATAAATGATATTTTAAAATATATAAAAATATAAAACAGAAAAATATCAAAACATTTTAAATTGTAATATTTCACAATATTTAAATTATTACTGTATTTTTTAATCAAAAATTTCAGCCTTCATAAACATAAGAAACCTGTTTCAAAAGCATTTTAAAAATCCACACCCCAAACCTTTGAACAGTGTACAGTATTTTGTTCAAAATAAACAAAAGTGAATTTAATTAGCTAATCTTAAAATTAAAATTAGCAAAAAAAAAATGGTGCAATGTGGAATCTGCCGAACTTTTCAAACTGGCATCAATAAAAGATGTTGGGTTATTATTACTCAGTTCAAGGACTTTTCTCTCACCATTATAAAGGCTACACATGTTTTAAGTGATGTTTCAATACAACACAGAACATTCTGTCAGCAGGAATCAGCGAAAATAATGTGGGTCAATGTCAAAATCAACCATTCAATGGAGAACTTCACATGGAAACTCAACACTAGCTCTTAAAAGTGTTTAAAATAGATGTGCTCAAGATATGGGGTCAGGTAAACTCTTTCAATAGTTTGTGTTATGTCTTTGTTATAAGCCTCACATTAAGTATCAGTTGGATTTATAATTTCTGTCCCTTGAAACAAGACAAAAATATTGTACAGACATTTTGACTTGATCTTTTGACCATGGACCACAAAACCAGTCATAAGGGTCAACAAAGCTGAATAAATAAGCTGTCTATTGATGTATGGTTTGTTTGAACTAATCAACTTGTTTGAACTTAAAAATCTGGAATCTGAAGGTGCAAAAAATATCTAAATATCAAGACAGTTATCCAAATGAAGTTCTCAACAATGAATATTAATAATCAAAAATTAAGTTTTGATATATTTACAGTAGGAAATTTACAAAAAAATCTTCATGGAACATGATCTTTACCTAATATCCTAATGAATTGTGGCATGAAATCGATCATTTTGACCCATACAATGTATTTTTGGCTATTCCTACAAATACAGTAGTCAACATTCGAAGTGGATCAAAAAAGTTAATCAAAAGTTGTCCTAAGATAAGAACGGGTATTCTTTTTGGTTTTAGGACAAATTTGATGAAAGGTTTTGATCCACTTCGAATGTTGACTACTGTATACCCATGCTACATAAGCTTGGTTTTGTGGTCCAGGGTCACATTTCCTTTATCACAGTCATGTATGAAGTAGTTTTGTGGGGTAAAACAGTAATGAGTAATTTCTCCTTGAGGATAAAATTAAAAAATAGGGAGTGACTGCCCTCTTTTGGACAGCTATTCAGCATGGATTTTTTTTTTTTTTTTTTTTTTTTTATCCATTACAGAAGTAGGACAAGACTATCTTGGCAGTGGTATGTTTCTTTATATGCATATATGGATATTTTTGCCGTAATTCTGATCTGATAAAATGCTGTAAATGTTCCTGCTTGTTATATATTTATATATAAACAGATTCTTTTTAAAGGATTAATTCAATTCCAGAATAAATTTACTCACCCCTATGTCATCCAAGATGTTCGTGTTTTTCTTGCTTCAGTCACAAAGAAATTAAGGTTTTTGAGGAAAACATTCCAGGATTTTTCTCCATATAGTGGCATTCAATGGGGTCCAATGGGTTGAAGGTCCAAATTGCAGTTTAAATGCTGTTTCAAAGGGGTCTACATGACACTATAAGGAATTAAAGATCTTATCTAGCGAAACGATTGGCCATTTCCTTAAATTCTAAATTGATATTTATACACTTTTTAACCACAAATGCTCATCTTGTCTAGCTCTGTGATGCTTATGCCTACTCTGTGCGCTCCTGTTTGAGACAATTAGGGTATGTTGAAAAACTCATATTCTCATATTCTCCTTCAACTTCAAAATTCAACTTCCTACATCTCTGCAAAAGTACCAAGCCTGTGTTTACAAAGTGAATGTGCAAAGAAGATCAAATACTTAAAAAAAAATAAAAATTATAAAACAGCGATGTAGGGCGATTTAGAAGTTGGAGGAGAGTGTGAAATGGGAGTTTTTCAACATACCCTAACTTTCTTGAACCAGAGCGCACACCCTGTCAACCAACCAGAACACTTTAACCCACTTAGCAACACCCTAGTTACCACACAGCAACACCCTAAATATTTAGAACACTTTAGTAAACGCATAGCAACACCCTGGGAACCACCCAAAAAAAACAGTGTGTAAAAAATTTTATAGAGAGACCAATATATATATATTCAAAAATTCAGTAAACTGATTAAAGACAGAATTACAAAAGTACACGGGCTTATTACCTTTATTTTGTAATAATTTAAGCTCTGTTATGAAGGTTCAGTTTTACATTTGTAGTATTTCAAGAAACAACATTGTTGCGGTTGTTTAATAAAGCCTTTAAATTCGTAACAGGCTTTGTATGACGTCATATTATTTGATTATGTTAATTTTTAATAGTAAACGAAATTTTTTAAGTTAATGGTAGCCCACTAACATACTAAGATTAACGATTAACTATAGTAGACAGTTACATTGTCGTTCGCTAACATAAAAGTTCAAATCAAACATACAAGGCAACAATTATTCATTACTCCGATCATTAGTTTCAAAATGTACCGCTACAACAAACACTGCCTCATGTCCAGTGTTGCCAGATTGGAAATGTCCAAGTATCGTACCAGAAGCTCAAAATTATCGTATTTGGGAGAAAATTATCGTATTTGAGTCAAACGTTCAAAATAAAGATATTTATCTAGATGTTACAGCTATTTATCCTTTTCAGCACTCATGCTAAACTATCTTACCCGAGTCAAACGTTCAAAATGAAGCTATTAATCTAGATGTTACAACTATTTATCCTTTTCAGCACTCATTTTCTATACTTTATTGTTAAACTAACAACCTCAGTTTTGAAACAACTGACCTAAGTGCGACAGGAACGTTAACTTGTGCTCCTGAGAGAGAGCCATTCTCTACGATGATATTGGTTGAGAAGACGTAAGAACGGATGAAAGACATGCGTAACGCCACGTTCATGTCTCCTCACAATCATGCAGGTAGACGTAGGATCCACACAGCTAGATCTTTGAGAATAGAGTCCGGGAACGTGACGTCAGCAACGCAATGCATGTTGGGAATTTAGGTAACGGAGCTGCGGTGAACACTGTGTTTGATTGTGATCGTGAAGTTTTAGTCTACTTTATTCTGCATAAATAATCATTTTTGGTGAACTATTGTTGTGTTGTTAATTGCCACAGTCTCACCGATTACCAGCATGTACGCCGACTGTCAAATGTTTGGTTTTTCAGCTTTCCAGCTTGGACAATCACCTTGGATCCCAAGTGTCCGAGTTAACAAAACGGCGTTGCATGGCGTGGGTACAAGCAGTTAGACGGAAAAGCATTAGTTGACTAATATGTGCCCCAGCGTTGTTATGAAACCATAAATTAAGAAATTAATGCTGTCAAATCAGTTGCTCTCAAGGAATGTCATCCAACATAAACTTTTCTGTGTAAATATGTTCATGTATTGCGTGTATTTATATGTATATACACATGTACATATATAAAATTTAAATAATTTATATATACACTAGTTAACATTTGAAGTGGATCGAAAGCTTTCATCAAAGTTGTCATAATAAAATCATGTCTTAGGACTTTAACTTTTTTGATCCACTTCGAATGTTGACTACTAATATATATATAATTTACACTGTAGATATAACACGTATAAAATATACACATGTATGTGTACTTACACATACACAAACAATGTTTTACAGCCTTCAGTTATGCCGCGTTCCAGGCAACCCGTTACCCGTGTTTTTCCAGCCTTCTACCGGTGAAAGTGCACTGGAGCGGCAGTCAAACCTGTCATTTCCCATCTGTGAACTCGTACTAACGTTAGATCAACGTACTCCCAGTTCCGAGCTCTGATATGCGGTGCGTTGTTTATGCAAGTGGTACATGGTGGAAAAATAGACTTTAGGACAATATAACGTTGCATTCAAATTAATAATAATAAATGCGCTCAGACAGTTTGGCACGACTTGCCTGGAACGCGTGACTGGTGGTTTGAAGTCGTGATTTACGGGCTTTAAAATCTGCCTGGAACGCAGCATTAAACATGCATTATCTGTTTTGCATATTGCATACCACGTTGCAAAAATAAATTGAAAAAAAACACGAACATTTCTATATCCCTTTATTTGTGGATAACACACTGATGTAAATGTGCACAGTTCACAGTAACATAAGAATCAACTAAATTGAAAAGTTCAGTTCCACTACTACTATAGTGCAAACACAACAGGTGTAAGATGTAACAGTGCTGTAAACTTTAAGTCTCAAGAACACAGGTAACAATGCAGTAGGTAAAACGGCAAATAAGACTACAAACAAAGTAGGAAAACACCATCTGGGAATGTTACGTGCGGTAAGGCGGTAACTCATTTAGATCGTCCACCACTCTTTATGCTTGTAAGGATCGAGCCGTTGATTATTTTTAGTTTTTCTAAATACCTCAGCTTTGACACTTCATTAAGCTTTTCTCGGTATGGAAGATTTAGCTTTTCCTCGGATCTGTGCATTGTTTTTTTTTTCTTTTTAATAGTAGCCCACTATCTTGTAATACTGACGGCTGACAACGTTACATAAAACATGGCGGCAACTACCCATAATTCTACGCGCAGTGACGTAGTTGGCCAAGCTCTATAGAAGCTCTATAATTAAAACGACCATGGTGTCACAAAATTCTGAAATTATCGTACATTGTGGTATTATTGATCGTACATCGTACAGAGGTCAAAATTATGGTACAAATACGATAATTATCGTACGTCTGGCAACACTGCTCATGTCTGTCGTAGTTGCATATGATTGGTTGCTGCCAAGTTGGTCGATGTTGATTGGCTGTCACCATGTGGCAGGTCCCTCCTACCCTCCGAATGCCAGTAACTGGCTTCCGGCTGTCTTATGTACAGTTACGCAACTCTTATCCTGCATATGCAAATCTTTTAGGAACAATTATAACCCCATAGATGTTTGGTAACTTGCGTGAACGACGTGTTCATTTTAAGTCACATTTTAAACAGAAATAAATAATCTGTTATTATTTACTCACCCTCATGTCGCGTCAGATTTGATTACATTTTTTAACTGCTGTTTCATTATATAATACAGTGAATAAGCACAAATCTCTCCACATGACATTTAGTTCATTCAAGCGACCTTAGACTTTTACGTCAGGTAGCTACCCGGATACGCAGCCAGATACACGGATGTAAACAACAGCATGGTGAATGTACTACTGAATGCATTGTCCTGCTAATTTATGCTGTCTAAACCATGGAAAATGTATGGAAGCTGCTAAGTCATATAGAGAAGAACTTTTGACTAAGTTTGACAAGCCAGTATTAAGATATTAGCCTAATTTCACCTACCTGATCGGACATGATAAAAACAAACACGAATGTTGTCAAGATTCTTGCCCTGAAAATCCAACAGACTTCCACTGAAGGATAATTGAATTCCTGTACTATTATACATATCGAGTATGGGAATTCAGAAGCAGCCAAGGTCTTCATGGTTATTTTATAGCTAATTCTGTTTCATGTACAGAATTTTTTAGTGAAGTCATCATCATTAACACATATTGAGCTGAGAGCAGAACGGCCCAATGCACAAAACAGCTTTATATTGAAGATCTTTAAATATTTCCTACCTCTAGTCTGATCCCCGGAGCAAAAGAAAACAGTTGTAAAATGAAGTAAAATCCACACTTATGGGTAGAAGCAAACAAATGTAATGAGGGTAATATCTAATGTGGTGGGCAAATTAAAGGATTAGTTCACTTCCACATTTCCTAATAATTTACTCACCCCCATGTCATCATCACAAGATGTTTATGTCTTTCGTTATTCAGTCGGAAAAAAAAATTAAGGTTTTTTAGGAAAACATTACAGGATTTTTCTCCATAGTGCACTTCAATGGTGGCCAATGGGTTGAAGGTTCAATTTGCATCTTCAAAGGGATCTACATGATCCCAGCCAAGGAATAAGGGTCTTAAAGGATTGGTTAACTTCCAGAACAAAAATGTACAGATAATTTACTCACCCTCTTGTCATCCAAGATGTCCATGTCTTTCTTTCTTCAGTCGTAAAGAAGTTTTTTTGAGAAAAACATTTAAGGAATTTTCAACAGTGCCCGTGAGTTTGAACTTCCAAAATGCATTGTAAATGCAGCTTCAAAGGGCTCTAAATGATCCCAGCCACAGAAATAAGGGTCTAAGCAAAACGGTCTGTCATTTTCTTAAATAAATTAATATTTATACACTTTTTAACCACAAATGCTCATCTTGTCTAGCTTTGCAGGGCACATGTGTACTCTTGCTAAAGTGTTCTAAATATTTAGGACATTGCTGTGAGGTTACTGGGGTGTCTCTAAGTGGGTTATGGTGTTCTGGGTGGTTGCCAGGGTGTTGCTATGTGGTTCTAATGTGTTCAGAATATTTAGGTCATTGTTGTGTGGTTACTAGGGTGTTTCTAAGTAACTGTTTTTTTTTTTGGGGTGGTTCCCAGGGTGTTGCTATGCGTTTACTAAAGTGTTCTAAATATTTAGGGTGTTGCTGTGTGGTAACTAGGGTGTTGCTAAGTGGGTTAAAGTGTTCTGGTTGGTTGACAGGGTGTGCGCTCTGGTTCAAGAAAGTTAGGGTATGTTGAAAAACTAAAAAAAAAATATTTTGCAAAATCCCCTTAAATTACAACATGTTAAAGTGAAAAAAATATTACTGTTAGTTCAATTATTATATTGAACCAAATATTAGTATAAAAATTGAATCGCCCCTGATCAGTAGACAGGTGAAATTATGCATGTGCATAGTGCAAATACTAGGCCATCTGCAATTATTATCAAAATTACAATATTACAATGAACTAATATCATATATAGCCTAAAAAGGATACTATACAGCTCGAAATTCATTATGAACGCACAGCTTAATGATACACAACTTAAAGTATCATGTTTTAATTGTTATTTATTTATTTACTTTTTATGTATGTGTACATTAAAATACCATTTCACCGGCAGAGAGAACGATCCTTAAAGGAACAATATGTAAGAAATTTATGTCAGTTAATCCTAAAATGGCCCTGACATGTCACTAGACATTAAGAAATCATGTTCATTTCAAATACTTATTTCACTGACAACAGTGGTCCGGCCAGGATATTGTCATTTAAAAGTGACAGTTGCAGCCCTCAACTGATGTTATTGTTGTCATTTTGTGTTTTGGTCTGAGGCTCCACCCTCCAGCTATCTACTAATCACGAAGTCAGTAGAGTTTCGTCATCCGGGTTGCCAGCTCTGTTACAGCTGCAGCTACGAACATGTCGGATAAAACATGTATAACGTTACGAAACCTAAAAGACCTCGTTATGAATCCGAAATACGTCATGACAAAGTCCGAAATAAAACAAGGATTTGTATAGGAGATGCCTTTGAAAGATGGAGACGGCTGAGAACGGAGAAGAATTTGAAGATAGACGCCAACGTTGCTGATTTTCTCCTGGACAGGTAAGATTCATCTATGTTTGGCTAACTTTGCTTCCGTAGGCTACACAGTGGATTTTCTGCGGTCGGCCGTGCTAAATGAGTTCATAAAAAGCTTTATATCGCACCACTAGCAGGGTATGAAAACAATCTATGTTCCGACTGAAATGTGGTATTACAGTACATCTTTACGAAATATTTGGCTAATCGCCATCTGTAAATTTTTGCGATACATAATTACTTCGCAAAACATCTCTTGTGAAGCATAAACATAATTAACAGACGAAAAACAAATTACTGTGTAGGACTCGTCACTGGCCGTTGGAAGCTCCTTGTAGCAGCCTACTCCTGCAGCTTAGCTGGCAACCTCGAGTCAGGGGGGGAGCGGGAGGGGATACACCGTTCTACAGTATTTTGAAAGTGATTGCAGTACCAGTTTTGGCCACAATCCTACATACGGTTCCTTTAAATAAATACAGATAACAGTTTTGTGTGTTCTGTGTTTACTGAACCAATCAGATAAGAGTAAATTGAGAGTCCGCGAGAGCCTCATTTGATTGGCTACAAGAAGGTGGTGGACCCGCCCTCTCTCTCATTTTTGCAAAACTCAGTGATTGAGAGAATCGTGCCAAAAGTGTAAGCGCAGATAAAAGAAAGACGGAGCTGTACATATCGGATTACTATGGCAACCGTTTTACCCTAGTATAGGCTACACAAAAAGTCATTTATACATTTGCAACAGTTTGTTTTTACACATACAAATTGGTTCTACTCAGTCAATGCGTTTTGCAGTTCTTTAAACTCTTGTTTTCGCGTGCAAATCACAGTTTACAGACTTGCAGTACTTTTGGCCGTATTTTGGCGAAAACAACGTGCCAAAAGTGTAAGCGCGGAGAAATGGAAGTCAGAAGAATGCAGATCATATTTATTTTGCATTAGCTTGAAGCTGCAGTTTCACAATACATGAATTACACTTATGAGTAACAGTAAAATGCTGCGAATGATTTTTTTTCTTACGCTTGAAACGCGATTTACACCTTTACAAAGCTTCTCTTGCGCATGCAACTTTAATTTGCGCTTACAGTCTTATGTACAGTTACGCAACTCTTACCCCGCGTATGCAAATCATTTTGATATTAAAATATCTCCATAAACATCCAGCTGAATCTCCTAAGGAGGTGGAAGCTGTGCATGTCTAATAATGACCACTAGAGGACGTAAGGATATCAATGTCTTACAATCACGTGACCTGTGCTATTCTGCATCACAAGGAGTGACGACCTACTAGACTACATTTGTTAATAATCCATTAGAATATATACAGTAAAATTAATCTAAACAGGTTATTTATGCATAAAAAATTAGGATGACACACTGACAAAAGATCTTGTGTAATACTTTTCCCCTATTGTGGATTGCAATACAGCAAAGAATAAAAGAGGAAAAAACAAGGAAGAGAGACAGGGATGAACACAGAAAAGGTAGGAAGGAAGGAAAAGTAAAGCCATTTCCCAAGGGAGTGTGTTACATAACAGGAACAACCTCTCACTGTTTACAAGAGAGTCAGACAGCACTGCATTACAGTCAGACAAACATGGGAACTGGATCAACGCTGCTCTACTTCTGTCTACATGCACATATACTGCCTACTGGTGATTTAACTATGCAGTTACAAGAGATAGAGCTTAATATCATATGTGACCATTAAAAATGTCAGTCACTTAAATTGCAACACTCAAAGCACATGAATCAGCATTTCACATCCCAGTTTACTGCAATGTCTTATATTTAAAAATGATATCAGCAATTTATTTTTTCTTTGGAATATCATGCTTGATAAATCATTACCAAGAAGATCAAGAACATGTATTAAGAAAATGTAAACCTCAAAAAAATATATATTTTATATTAAAATTATATTAAGCATTTTTATGGTTATTGGTGTCGGTCATTTTTGTTCTTAATTTTGCCATTCAATTTCATTTTTACACTAAACATATACATTTCAGGTCAAACGTTTACATACACCTTGCAGAATCTGCAAAATGTTTATTATTTGAGCAAAATAAAAGGGATCATACCAAATGCATGTTGTTTTTTATTTAGTACTGACTGAATGATCCACAGCTGGGTTTTTTATTGTTTTTTTTTAGTGATAGTTGTTTATGAGTCCCTTGTTTGTCCTGAACAGTTAAACTGGCCACTGTTCTTCAGGAACATCCTTCAGGTCCCACAAATTCTTTGGTTTTTCAGCATTTTTGTGTATTTGAACCTTTTCCATCAATGACTGTATGCTTTTAAGATCCATCTTTTCACACTGAGGACAACTGAGGGACTCATATGCAACTATTACAGAAGGTCCAACAACAAAAGGCAATATTTAGGCAAAATAAGAAACATTTACACATCTTCAGATCTTCATTCTTTGCAAAAGTTTACACCCCTGGCTCCTAATGCATATCGTTTTTCCTTTCTGGAGCATCAGTGAGCATTTGAACCTCAGTTGTCCTCAATGTGAAAAGATGGATCTCAAAATCATACAGTCATTGTTATAAAGGGTTCAAATACACAAAAATGCTGAAGAACCAACAAATTTGTTGGACCTGAATTATTTTACTTAGGAACAGCAGGCAGTTTAACTGTTCAGGACAAACAAGGGACTATCACTAAACAAACAAACAAAAACAAAAAAACAGCTGTGGATCATTCAGGTGACAACACAGAATTAAATTCAATATTAATAGTTTTTCCTCTAGACTATATGTAAACATATTTTATGTGAAATGTCTTGTTTAGTTTAGTACTAAATAAACAATAACATGCATTTTGTATGATCCCTCTTGTTTGGGTAAAATAATTAAAATTTGGAGATTCTGAAATGGGGGTGTAAACTTTTGACATCAACTGTATCTGTCAACCGCTAACTTTAAATACATTCAAGGTGTCCATACTTCCTCTTTTTTTCCTTAGATTTGTCCTGGCCAGTAATTCTAAATTGCCTAAAATGTCCAGGTTGTCCTATTGTTGCTAAAGTTAATGACTGAAAAGTAATTTGACCAATAGAACTGTAGATATGTATACATATAATGTATAAAGACAGTCATTAGGAAAACAAGGCCAAAACAAGGACATGTTAGGCTATTTAGAAAAATACTGGCCTGGGAAAAAAGCATGGTCAAATAAATTCAAACAAAGTGTGACATGAAATAAAGAAATATTTCTTGGACAAAAGGCTATCTTGGGCATGATTTCAGCATGAAAGCAAAATGGACACTATTTATCAGAGTGAATCCTTTTGTTGCTCTCACTTCCTGAACACAAATCACAAGCTTGCATTTAAATCTAGAGTCAGACATTTACTTCTGCATGACATTTCTGTGAAATCGCAGTCATTATTGTTGAATTTTCCAATATGAAGACTGAGACAAACATGTAGAATTGGATTGAAAAGTGGTAAATTACAGATCATTTCCTGTCAGCGGCGCTTTGTGGGTGTGAAAAGTCATAAAATGTTTGAATACATGTTGAGACAAGTCCTTGAAGGGCTCATATCGCAGTTCACTCATGCTTGTTCTAAGACTACATTGTTTTACAGTGAGCATGAGTAGTTTTATTAAGCTCTGCATATGATATCATTTGCTAACATTAACAGTAGTTCACTTTCAGAACAAAAATTTACAGATAATTTACTCACCCCGTTGTCATCCAAGTTCATGACTTTCTTTCTTCAGTTGTAAGGAAATTATGTTTTTTGAGTAAAACATTTCAGGATTTCTCTCCATATAATGGACTTCCATAGTGCCCCCAAGTTTGAACTTCCAAAAATAAGCTCTAAAGGGCTCTAAACGATCACAGCCGAGGAAAGAAGGGCCTTATCTAGCAAGACGATGGGCTATTTTTCTAAAAAATAAAAATAAAAATTACAATTTATATACTTTTTAACCTTAAATGGTCTTCTTGTCTAGCTCGGCAGGACAAGCGTTTGAGATTAAAAAGTATATAAGTTGTAAATGTTTTTAGAAAATAACCGATCGTTTCGCTAGATAAGACCCTTCCTCTAGCTGGGATCATTTAGAGCCCTTTGAAGCTGCTTTTAAACTGCATTTTGTAAGTTCAATCTCAGGGGCACCATAGAAGTCCATTATATGAAAAGAAATCCTGAAATGTTTTCTCTCAAAAAACACAATTTCTTTACGACTGAAGAAAGAAAGACATGAACATCTTAGATGACAAGTGGGTGAGTACATTATCTGTACATTTTTGTTCTGAAAGTGAACTACTCCTTTAACTAAAATGAACAAATATGAACAATGTATATTTTACAGTATTTCTTTAATATTAAGGTAATAAAAATGTTCATGTTCATGTTCATGTTAATACATCTTTTGATTTTAATAATGTATTATGTTGAACTTAACATTAGAAAATAAAGAAATTATTTAGTATTAGGTTATAAATTATGTGTAACTCGCTCTCTAAAGCAAAAAGCTTCTCTCAGACCCTGTCTGTTTAAAGTTTGCCTGTATAAAGCAGCTTCTCTTCCTGCCCTCTTTCAGCGCTCGACCAACCCCGCTGCTCTCCACAGGTGATCGGTGTCTCTTTCCAACCAATGAAGACGCAAAACTCATTAACCCTTTAGTAGTCCAACCAGATCTTTCCAAGGACTGTGTATTGAGCTGAACTTAATCGTAAAACAACCGTTTGGTCGGTACTTTTGCCTACAGTCTCGAGTTAAATTTAATTCAAAGTGAAAGCGCAGTCGTTGTGTGCGCGGCGCGGCCATCGTTGCTTTTTACACGCCGATTATCATATGATCCTCGCGTTTATGAAGATAGATTTTCTGCGGCAGGAACGATCCAGATCTCATTCCAAAGAAGATGATTGTTGAGTTGGGCATGGGCTTGCTCTTGCTCTTGCTCTTGCTCTTGCTCTATGCCCTCTTTTCCCCCCACAACTCATTCGCATGGCTTTGGGAATCTGGTTTTGACATGTTTAAGATTAATTGTCACCATCCACCCTGGTGGGAAAACGGGTGAGTTACTGTTTTCCGCATAATGCTTGTATAGACAACTTTTTTCTACTGAATTGAAGCTTTAGGAGATTTAGCTTTGTGACAGATTATGTTGTTCCTGGTTTGGTAAGGAGCTATTGAGATGTAAATAACCTGGCAGAGCTAGTGGCCTGTTGTGTCTCTTCTGTCATATAAAATATTCAATCTGTAGAACAAATGAACAGGAAAACGTTCAATACTCGACTGAATACAACAGCGCCGTCTGCTTGACCTCATTAAAGTGATTACATTGCTGTTAAAGATGGACCTCTTTAAATAACTGTTGTTCTTGAGCTGGTGCCAGTTTTTTTTTTTTTTTTGCCCCTGTTGGGACCTCAGGAGTTGAACACAAATGGAGATTTGTTCATAGATATATAAAACTCATTGTGATTTGATTTTATACATGTATTCCTGCTACAAATAGCTTAAACCAGTCTAAAACGGTTTACTGGTTTTAGTTAGTCTCCCAGCCTGGCTAAACTAATGCGTTGACTGGTTTTCAAAGGGTTTTTAGCTATTTTTCAGCTGGTCAAACCAGCTGATAAGCAGGTTGGCTAGTTGAAAATTGTAAACCAGTTGCTTTTAAACATTTTTTTTTTAGACATATTAATGTGTTGTGGTTTTTTAAAGAATTTGTTGAGGATGCATTTGAAGTTTTAAACTTGAGAATTTGTAGTGTTATATGCTTTAATTCTGCTTTGTTTGGAAATATGTGTATTATTACTATTAATATTTACAATATTTCTGTGTTTAATAGACACATGGTCTGGATTGGACCGAATGGTCTGGCTTGTAGTTGAGGCCTTAAAGGAGTAGTTCGCTTTTCAGAACAAAAATTTACAGATAATGTACTCACCCCCTTGTCATCCAAGATGTTCATGTCTTTCTTTCTTCAGTTGTAAAGAAATGGTGTTTTTTGAGGAAAACATTACAGGTTTTCTCTCCATATAATGGACATCTATGGTGCCCCCGAGTTTGAACTTCCAAAATGCAGGTTCAAAGGGCTCTAACCGATCACAACCAAGGAAAAGAAGGGTCTTATCTAGCAAAACGATGGGTTATTTTCTAAAAACATTTACAACTTGTATACTTTTTAAATCTCAAAAGCTCGTCTTGCCAAGCTAGAGCCCTTTGAAGCTGCATTTTAGAAGTTCAAACTTGGGGGCACCATAGAAGTCCATTATATGGAGAGAAATCCTTAAATGTTTTACTGAAAAAACATAATTTCCTTACGACTGAAGAAAGAAAGACGTTATCTGTAAATTTTTGTTCTGAAAGTGAACTACTCCAAGTATGATCTCTCCGTCTTGACTGACGAATCATCCTGTAATTATACTTGACATTATGAATAATAAGCCTAAACCTGTTCAGTGCCCTTTTAGCTGTTATGCTGCATTTTTTTGTTAAGGTTTTGTCTTTCATAATAATGAAGCTATTAACATGACCTGAATGCATTTTAAAGAAACGTTGTGGACGATGTATTTGTATAGTTTAGAAATTATTATTATTATTTTAAGTATCAATTCAGTGTCAAACAGCAGATTGCCATTGTGACTTGTGACAGCTTACTTGTGTATGTATGCGTTTATTTATTTACCTTTTTATGTCAATTTATGCTCAGATGTGACCTGAGATATTAGCTTGTACCCTATGTGGTCTTTAAATAGTCCTGACCATGCTTTTTAACCTTTGGCACATGCTTTTTATCTGAAGTGACTTTTAAAATACTAAAACTTCATTGACGATCCCCCATGGTGATGTGTCCTGCTGAAGGTCACACTCTCTCTTTAAACCTGTCTGCTTCCATACTTATGATTTAAAAACTACCGACTTTAGTTCCTCAGCCCAAACTCCTAAACTATAAGGTTTGCCTTTGAGGGTGATTTTTATGGTTTTATTGTGCTGTTATAGTTTAAATGCCATGGTGGAAATGCTCGAAGAAGCATAAGCATATAGTTTTTATTTCTTTGCCTGTTATCTTTCTTAAACCTATAGTGAAACAGACAGTTTGGCCTTTCAAGTGACCTGCATCTCAGTTTCAAGTCCTCTTCCTGCTCAGAAGCAGTTTATGTTTATAATGTCATAGTTCAACAAGCAAATGTTTTGTGGCGTGTGCAAAGAGTGACTTATACTGTAGTTTATGGCAGTAGCATTTAAAGATGCTGCAGTGCACTGCTGTATAGCTGAGGATTATGATATATTGTGTATATATATATATATATATATATATATATATATATATTGCTGAGCACAAACATATTATATTATAAATATTTATTTATTTATTTTTTTTTTTTGCCCCAATTGGTCTTTTTTTAATGCATTTTGTGTTCAGGTAGCAGCAGATGAGCAAATTTAGTTTATATTCAACTGGTACAGTCAATATGCCAACTTCTAAGCTAGTTTACACTTCTTTTCTTCTCTACTTTCAATATTGTGTTTATTGCATGACTTGAATCTCCATTAAATGCTTTCTAAATTGTTGCATTTTGTACCTGTATCTGTGGAAATTAGTTATTGTAAGATATAATCCATAATTCAACCTGAAAACAACTCCTTTGCTTAACAGATTATTTAGTGTGGTGATTGTGTGGTATTTTTTTGGGCAGGGCAACTTCATGAGCTTCGAATGGTCTTTGTACATGTTTGTGGTTTTCCTGGTAGGCCTAGCTCTAAAGTGAAGTCAAATGCATTTTTGGTGTACCTGAATTTGACCAAAAGAGGGCGCCCGCTCCTAACACAAGAGTCTGAATTGTTTATTCTGATTGTAGCGTTAATGTAAATTAAGCGTTGAATTGTAAATATTCTAAATGTCCATGTAATTAAATGTAACATTTTATTTATTTAATAATTTATATTTGTATTACTTTTTTTAACCAAGTGCACAATAATATAGAGTACTGCAGTAGTTACTGCTGGCTGGGAAAAAAAATTAAGAGATAAAATTATGTCTGTGTGAGAGAATTTATGCATGCATGTTTATATTGGCAGTAAAACTAAATATATATTTTAATGCTGTACTGCAGCAACCAAAGTTTCAGCCAAGCCAACACAATGCTACTAAAATTAATAAAAAAAATATTCATAAATATTTGTGTGGCAAAATGTTTTTTTTTTCCATGTAGGCTAACATTAAATTATTTACACGTTGTGATTCGTCTATTTTTTAGACACTTAAGTGGCCTTTAGCTGTCAGATTTTTTTTTATTATTAGTGATATTTTTATTTATTTATTTTTTCATTTTCTTGGATGACTGTTGCTGAATATGAATATGAAGTGATTTTGGTGAAACAAAAATAAACTCAATGTTAAAGAATTTTAAATTCCACACTGATTAGCAATATTTAAAATGTAGCCTACTTTGAGATCTTGTGCGTTATTTGCATTAATGTTGATATTTTATATTTAGTGGGTAAAATATAACAATTTATTTAGGGTTTGAAGCGGCATACTACCAGTCAAAAAAATAAAATAAATTAATTATTTTAATGTGTTTTTTTTTTTTTTTTTTTTTTTTTTTTTAAGAAGTCTCTTCTGCTCAGCAAGCCTGCATTTATTTAATCCAAAATACAGCAAAACACTGAAATATTTTTACTATTTAAAATAACTGTTTTCTATTTGAATGTATTTTAAAATTTAATTTATTTCTGTGATTTCAAAGCTGAATTTTTAACGTCTTTTTTTTTTCAGGTTTATTTGATGAATACAAGTTCAGAAGAACAGCATTTATCTGAAATGAAAATCTTTTGTAACATTATAAATATCGTTATCATCACTTTTGATCATTTAAAAAGTATTCATTTCTATTATTTATTTTCCCCAAAAAAGTTACGGAAGCTTTTTATTTCAGATAAATGCTGATCTTTGGTTCTATTCATGAAATGGTTAAAAATATATTGAAATATAATAATAATAAATGTTTCTTCAAATTAGCATATTAGAATGATTTCTGAAGGATCAGGTAACACTGAACACTTGAGTAAGCTTTGATCACAGGAATAAATTATATTTTACAATATATTCAAATAGAAAGCAGTTATTTTAAATGGTAAAATATTTCACAATATTACTGCTTCTGCTGTATTTTAGAAGAAATAAATGCATTAATAAAATAAATAAATAAAATGCATTATATAAAAACAAAAAACTTACTGTTCCAAAACTTTTGACTGGTAGTGTAAATAGATGGCGGAAAAGTGATTCATAATGAAATTTTAGGCTTTTAGGAAATGTTCATTTTAGGCTTATATGTGCGCGCATGTTTCGTTGCCGCGCTCGCGTGCACGAGCCGTGTTGGAATGGCTGAGGAGCGCGTTCACGAGAGTTCGTGAGGGAGGAGGGAAGAACGCAATCGGCTGAGGAGTTTTTAATGTCCGCCATGTTGTGAATGGCGCACTGAGGCAGCGAGAGAAAACACACACACCCGCCTCTGCTTTTCCTCGCTGGAGCTCTTCTATTCCATTATTTTTTCTCATTCTCCAACTCCATCCACCCTCCTCCATGAGATCTGTGGCGGTTTTATGGGTGATTGTGAGGGGATCGGATAGATTTATAGAGTAAAATGAGTAAACTGTCGTTCAGGGCGCGGGCGCTGGACGCTCTCAAACCGCTGCCCGTCTTCCGATGCGAGGATCTGCCAGACCTGCACGAGTACGCGTCCATCAACCGCACCGTGCCGCAGATGCCCACCGGCATGGAGAAGGACGAGGAATCGGTACGATTTTGACCATGCAACCGCCGCTTTTGTGCGATACGAATTTGTTTTTTTCTGTCAGTCTGCGCAGGTTTGGATGCAACAAAATGGCCGACTGTGTGTGAGGCGTTTTACACGGTGTTTTGAAGCCGTTTTGCACTGTGCACCGAATTTAACGTCTGGTATACACAGTTGGATTTATTTGGTGGCTGTTTGGGGTGTGAAAGTCGGGTTTTATCAATCCGTTCGGACCCGAATCGTGCAGCAAAACACAAAAGAAGTCATGTGACCGCGGAGGCACCGACATTTTGTTGGATTTTTACTTGCAGTGGCAGCAAACGCCAGCCAGAGGGCGGGAATTCCCGCTGTCATGGGAAACCTGGAAATATCTGAAAATATTTGACAGGGATAGCCCAAAAAATGTGAATTCTGTCATGTACTCACCTTCATGTTGTTCCAGTCCTATATGACTGATTTTCTTCTGTGGGAATCCCAAACAGAGAATGTTATGTCTTGACAGTCTTGGTCACCATTCACTGCCATGCTTTTTTTCATACAATTAAAGTGAATGGTGAACAAGCTATCCCGTATCCTGCTCAAGAAAGTCTGTCATACAGGGTTTAAACAAGATCAGGATGAGTAAATAAAGACAGAATTAAATTTGAGTAAATTACACTGCCAGTCAAAAGTTTTGAAAAGTCTCTTCTGCTCACCAAGCCTGCATTTATTTGATCCAAAGTACAGCAAAAACAGTCAAATTTTGAAATATAATTACTATTTAAAATAACAGCTTTCTATTTGAATATATTTTAAAATGTTATTTATTTCTGTGACTTTAAAGCTGCTGCTTAATTTTTTTGGCATAATTTCTCCAGTCACATGATCCTTCAGAAATCATACGGACTAAACAAATATTTTAAATGTTAATAATAAAAATTGTTATTACTTCTTAAACGGCAAATCAGCGTATTAAAATATTTTCTGAAGGATTATGTGACACTGAAGACTGTAGAAAGCAGTTATTTCAAATATGAAAAACACTTCACAATATTACTGCTTTTGCTGTATTTTGGATCAAAAAATTGCAACCTTGGTGCGCAGAAGTGTTCAAAAACTTTTGACTGCTAGCGTATCTCTTTAATATTTGCCTCTTTTACTGTGACTGCAGAAGTCATGAGTATTTCTATGTAGAAACCCCATCCAATGATGCTTGTGAAGATTTTTTTTCTTGTCAATGCAATGAATGCAAAGTCCTTGAATGCCACGTAATCTTGAATGAATGGGGCATGTATTGGTCTGAAGGTGCAAGAACCCTGGAGAGCGAGGCTGAGCTCAAGGCCCCGTAATGAGATGCTGCCTTTTGAATTCTTATTAGGGCCCTTGGGCCTCTAGCATCAATGACTGCATTTCCATGCACCAAAATATTTCGATTTTATCCAGAAATTAATCATTTCAGTTATACAGGTGTCATGCAGACATGTCAGGTTGATTTGCCTCAACTAGACAAAGCTGACATTCGTGTTCGATGAATCAAAATAAGACAAATTTTTGGGTCATGTGAACAACACTGCATTTTACAACTTT
The DNA here is from genome assembly GCF_049309525.1 of Garra rufa. NCBI lineage: Eukaryota > Metazoa > Chordata > Actinopteri > Cypriniformes > Cyprinidae > Garra > Garra rufa. Next base: position 35,250,557 of record NC_133382.1, read on the forward strand.
AAAAGAAACACCGTAGCCTACATTTTCAATGTATTGCATTCATTTGTGTTACTCTTAAGGATGTTAATTAATAAGAGTTTCCAAAAGAGAGTGCTTTTTAGAGTTTATGCTGGTTGCATACATCTTTATTAGAAGCTTTAACCGAAACATCAGAAATTGTGCATGTAAACATAGTCATTGACAGCAGCATGTCGAGTGTCTCTTGTAATCTCTTGTGGAGGTTCATAAGTGGTGGTTGTTTACTCTTTGAGCCTGTTCTTATTAAATTGGATGCGGTGTTTGAAGAATTCAGTTTATGCCATATTTATTAATAGGAATTCAAGGTGAGCCTGAGGCCCCTGTAAAAGATGAAGCTTGCATGCTTGAGGCAAATGTTAAGTGTTTAGTCTTTTCATTTGTGCCTTCTTACTGGAGAGAAGCATTGTTTTAAGTGTTATTATAGTTCATTCCTAAATGTTAGTTACTGCTCGTACGGCTGTTGCATTGAAGCTGTGTTAAGACGGCTCTGATGTAGAAAAACATTGGAGAACCTTGACATTTTTGTTAATTTAAGATAAAAGTGAATGCGTTTTTGCTACAGGTAAACCTATAGCTTAAATACTAGTGATCTGAGTGACATCCGCCTGTTTTTCTTGGACAAACCAAGTGGAATCTGAGTAGTTTTGTTTTGGTGTGTTATTCGTGTTGTATATTGTTGGATGTTTACAGCACAAGGCTATCAAATGGTTCACATCTGTTAGCGTTTCTTGTTCTTTTCAAGACCAAATTTGTTCTAATGTTGTTTTTTTCTGACAGTACATGACTTGGATGTTGGTGACTGGTTAAAGCTCTGTTTGTTTGGATTGTGTGGTGGTGTGGTTTTTCCCAGCGGTTAAGTGTTTTGTCATCTGTAATGGCTGGTTTAGCTCTCTAGCTGTTATGTCAGGGGTCAAAAGTTTTGCAATTCCCCAAAGATTTTTTTCTTCAAGCTCTGCTAGGATATTGCATGAGTACTGGCTTTTATTTTTGTATCTGCGCTGTTATCTTCACTTGTCATTTGTGTGCCAGACCAGTCGTTTTAATGGGTTTACTCTCTAAGAGAAGAAAACTGGATGCTGAGAGGTGAAATTAAGTGCAAGATGTCCTTTCTGAATAGCGTGGGAACTGTGTGCCCATAAATAACTCTGTAATTGTGCTTTCATTAGCCTGTGCACTGATATGCTGCACTTTCAAAGGTTACCAAGTAAATAGTTGAGTTCCTTTGAATCTTCTAGAAACATTCTGTGCAAAATGGCTTTTAAATGGGTATGGATAATTAATTTATATTGGCTGTTTGTGGATGCTCACTTCCAGTTATTTCAGGTGTTTTTAATTTTGGTGTTATAGTGCTAGATTATGAAAGATTTAACTATTTCAGAGCAGTATTCCTTAATTAAATTCCCAATTTAGACCATGTACTGGGCAGTTATTGATCTATAAATGAAGAGTCATCTTTTACTGTACACTGTTGTAATGCAATTTACTTGAGCATCACAATAGCTGTGTTTCCAACCTTCAAATTGCGCAAATTGAAGTTGTGAATTGAAAATATGCCTAATGGTTTGCATTAGTTTTGCAAAAACGTTTTAACCCTCACATGGGGTGGTTTTGCAAAACTGCAATGAAAACAATTTTCGCATTTACAGGTCACCTTGTGTATGTAAAAGTCACATGATCATTCTTTAATGTACTATAACCTCAAAAAAACACCTCATATGTAACTACACAATGCTTATATACGGTACTTTCCTTGATGTTAAAGCTTGGATAACCAATTATTTACACTGCACAAGTCTGCAGAGCTGATCACGGCCACTCTAGTCAATGCTTATGTTTATACCAGGTGTGCCGTGGCTTGTTTTGGTTTGAAAAGCATCCTAGATTGGCTCTCCACACCATAGATATATAGATACGTAGATACCCCATTGGACCACTCCAAGCACGTAGATGCGTCTGCCATATTGGAACGGTCCACTTGACGTCATTCACCATACTGTAGGTTCGCAGACCAACGGCTGTGCAGGACTGTGATATTTCGAATATTCAGTGATTACTATGGTGATTTACATAGGTCTATGGGTGACGTCATTCAAGTGGACCGCTGCAAAATGGCGGACGGCTTACGTATAACGGCCCATAGAAACAGTCGCAAATGAGGCATCTACGTATCTATGCTCCACGCTGCTTTTGTAAAGATGGATGCCTACGTCTGCTACGATTAAAATGAATGGCTAGTGCAGTGACTGCGACATAGGTAAACCTACTGACATCCATAGCCGTGACTTATTGTGAGGAAAAAAATTACATTTTAGTCGCATAACATTTATTGGAAACACTGTCATTTCACAACAGTTTTTTTTTAATTGACTTTTCTAAAATATCGCAAAAGTTTTCCGCAAATCTGTAACGAAAAACGCACCCAATATTGTTTTGACATTTTAAAAATGATATTATGAATTCTACTGTTCAAGAGTTCAGTATGATTTTCAGCATCATTACTCCAGTCTTCAGTGTCAAATAATACTTCAGAAATCAGTCTAATATGCTGCTCAAGAAACATTTACTGTCATCAATGTTGAAAATAGTTCTGCTGCTATGCTGAGTATTTCTTTGTGGTAAGGTTCTTTGAACAGAACATTCAAAGAATCACATTTTATCCGAAATAGAAATGTTAATGCATCTTTGTTCAATAATAACTAATAGTGTGAATATTTTAATAAAAGTATATGTAGATTTTTAATAGTGACCATAATATGAAAATATTTATTAGGGATGCACCGAATGTTCGTCAAAACCAAAATTATTGGATGAGAATCATTCATAAATCTGCTGCTTTAGCAAAAAGTAGTACTGAGTCTTCTTGTGGGTTTCTGATAAAATAAGTCAATATTCATAAATATTAGCATTGTAATTTTACTGTTGTTCTGTAAAATAAAAAAGACAAAAATAATGATAACAATCATTACAACACGAAAAACCATGTTCGGTTATCGCTCTTCGGCCCAGTGTTTAATTTTGTTCGGCTTTGGCCAAGAATTTTCATTTCGGTGCATCCCTACTATTTATCTGTGTATGACCAGTGCATCCCTGCTAAATGTTTTTTTCCCTCATGTGTTTTAAATAGTTTGTAATAGTTGAGTTCCCTTGAATCTTCTAAAAACATTGTGTATAATAGCTTTAAAATGGGCATGGACAATTAATTTATATTGGCTATTTGTGGATGCTCAGTTCCAGTTTTTTCAGGTGTTATGGTGCTATAGTTTTACTGTTACAGAGTTAGATTATGAAAAGTTTTAACTCTTTAATAGCAGCACTTTGTGATTCAATTTCTATTTTAGATCTCATGTATTGGGCCATTATTGGTTTCAAAATTAGGAGTTACTCCAGTCTTCAGTGTCAAATAATCCTTCAGAAATCAGTGAAAATAAATGCTGAAAATAGTTAGGCTGCTAAGTATTTTTTTTTTGTTGAAAGATTGAATAGAACATTCAAAGAATCACATTTTATCTGAAATAGAAATGGTAATGCATCTTTGCTCAACTAATTTCTCTTTTGGAAAATAGTGTGTATATTTTACAAAAGTATAGGTAGATTTTTAATAGGGATGCACCGGTTGACCGGCCATAAATCGAAACCGGCCGGTTTTTGCATCTAACGCGTGATCGGCAACCGGACGGTTTTCGTTTTTATCCCGGCCGGTTTTTTTCCGGAAGTGTGTACGCGGGCCGCGGCATTCGATTCATTCAGAAACATGTCACTTGTGTGGCGGTTTTTCGAAATCTGTGAGCAGGACGTCAAGATTGCAATCTGCAATGTCTGCAAAGGACAGCCGCTTTTCTGTGCTCGCTGAAGTTGCGCAAGCGTACCTGTCCTCGCCCTGCACAAGCGCAGACAGCGTACGTTTGTTCAGCTCAGCTTCTCACGTGACAGATGAAAAAAGAAACTCACTTGTGACAAAGCTGAGATGCTTATTTTTGTACAAAGCATTACTTTACTTTTGAAAAGCCAAAAATAAAAGTCTGTTCTGTTAAGAATGATTATTATTATTTTACATTAAAATGCCTGTTGGCTTGCTGTTTTACTTTACTAAAAGCATGTTTTACTTATTAAACTGTATTTACTTTATATATATACTTTATATTTACTACATATTTATTTTTTATTTAATTTCAGATGTCAGATGCTATTGATTCAATAGCCAAAGCCAGATTGGCCTGTTAAATACTAAATAAACATGTTGTTTATGTTGTTTACTTGCATAACTTCTTGTTTTTGAAAAAATCGGAAATCGGTATCGGAATCGGCCAGCTTGCTTGTAAAAAATCGGTATCGGAATCGGCCATGAAAAATCATGATCGGTGCATCCCTAATTTTTAATAGTGAGTATAACAAATATTTATCTGCGTATTACCAGTGCATCCCTGCTAGAGTTTTTTTTGCCTCATGTGTTTTCTAAACTTTAATGTCTTGCTATTTAGTTGACCCTGTTTATAGTGTAATAACTGGTTCTAATAGCAGGTGTGCATGTAAACATACTCTTTAGCAGAAGTGTTTACTGTACACTTATGTCTCATCAACTCTGAGATGCTGTCGGCACCTGACCACTTTCAAATTATTAACCTTGACGTCATCTTGTTAAAGCAAACGCATGAGGTCATGATTCAACTCAAAAGGTGCCAGATTATTGAACTTTGAGTTAGTTGTGATAATGAGGAAACATCCTGGCCTTGTTCATTAAGGGGCGATCAAATGTTACTCATCACCTGACACTATGTAAGATGTTCTTCATCCTGCCTGTTTGTTATTTAGACAGACTGAAAGATGTGATGCCACTGTTGTTTATAGATGAAATCACTTGATGCTACTGTTGACGAACAATAATGGTACATGACATGTTGGTTCAAGGGCTGCCACAAAATTATTACATTTTTACGTTAACAAAAAATACATTTTTAGATCATCTCTTGCAGGTTGCTCTTTCATTTTATCTTCTGTCTTATACGAGAGAAGAAAGGCTCTATCTTGTCACATGAAACCTCAGTGAAAGCCGCAAATTCCTCCCGCTTTGGCAACAAACGTTTAATTAAACATGTCTGCTGGCAATTACTAGATATTCATCTGCCGTAGCTGGTTTTCTTCTTGATGTGAACTTATGTAACCCTTGAACACGGTTGTTCACGGTTGTTGCTTGTTTTAACTGGATTTTCTGGCCATGTTGCTGATGTCTCAACTGTACATTGACCTTGTTTGGAAATCATATCATTGTGGCATCATGTTGTCAACAAATTGTATCAATCATAACCAGGATGGTTCAGTGACAAAGCGCTAAAAGCACCAAGCACAATTGCAGTTGAGTTTGCGATGTGCATGCAGTTGTTTGGTGTAGTTATTCCAGTTTAATTGTGCAGTGTGTATTAGTATTAGTATTATTATTATTATTTATTTATTTATTTATTTATTTATTTTTTGTATGATTGAAGACATGTTTCAGCCGTGACGCCATTGGATCAATTATAAGACTATTTTCTTTTTATTTGTTAGGGATGCACTGATTGTTCAGCAACCGAAATTATTATTATTATAATAAGCGAAAAGGTAATAAGTTATACCGAACAATGACATGACGCAATCAAACAGAGGCACGCACTAATGCAGCAAATATGTTGCCAGTGTTGAAGCATTTAAAACTGTCAGAGAACGACCAACAGCGAGAGACTGTTTAGAACCGCATCGCATGTCTTCCATGAGAAGAGAAAGGGTTGGTTTGCTGCTTACTGTATGATGACTGAAATCCCAAAATGGCCTTGAACCTTTAGTAAATAAACTACAGAACATTATGTTGTCTAATGTATGCACAAATTGTATGTATTCTGACAGTTCTGCACAAGCTCGAAAGCCGGAGATCAAAGCGTTGAAACAGCGTAATGAGAATCATTCATAAATCTGCTGCTGTCAGCAAAAAGTAGTACTGAGGCCTTCTTGTGGGCTTCCACCAAAATAAGTGTCAACATTTATAAATGCTAGCATTGTAATTGTACTGTTGTTCTGTAAAGCAAAATTAAAAAGACAAAAATAATAATCATTAAAACAGCTCTATTAATACATTTATTATAACATTCTCCTTTGCTCAGCAAGGCTGCATTTATTTGTACATTGAAAAACACATGCCTGATTCAAAAAGGGGGTCTTAAAATTATTTTTAAAGTTAGTAAAATAATATTCTTTGGCCATTTTTAAGTTTAAGTGTGCTTTGTTGGTAGGCTGTAATGTCTACTAGAATGTTAAAAATGTTCAGTGTTAAGTAAATATTTTTAAATTGTTTTGTAATAGATTTTTTTAAAAGCAAGACAAAACTGTAAAAAACACATTTTGGCTATTTAATTTCATGCAATGGTAAAAAAAAAATTGGCAAAATACATGGGGGGGGAAAACACAAAAACGTACTCTGTAATCGGTCTTCGGCCCAGTGTGTAAATTTTCATTTCGGTGCATCCCTATTACTTGTATACATTTATTTATTTGTCTTGGTTGCCAACCTGGATGCATTATTTTCTGTGTTGTATGGTTATTGTTTGGACTGTTAGCAGCCTATGTAGGGTCTTTGTGTCAACCATGTGGCAAATACAGTCAATCCAGCAAGCTGGTTTTCCCAGACATGACAGTTTCCTTCTTCCAACGACATTCCGGAGTGTAGTCTAGGCTAGAGGTCATGGCAGCATTCCAGACAAGTTTGACCTGCTTTTTCCCCCCTCCGGTTCCTGGACAGAATGCCAGGACTGTGTAAATGACTCGGCATGTTCTGTCAGATCAGCATTGCTTCAAAGAGCAGTGGGAATATTTGCTGATAAGGAAAGGGAGAATGTTTCTAATGCAGTTTGATGTGAGAGCGATAAATGATCTGCACTTTAATGTCGTGTCTAAATGAAGCTTTCAGCTCTGGCCTAAGGGGATCTTTCTTGAAGGACAACAGATTATTACTTTGATTATTTCTTTTGATGGGATCATTAATTTTAATTCGTTACTTTGACCCTTGTCCAGGATTTTGGAATGAGGATCTGTAAAGCTTTTTAATGTTTCTTTCTTCCCCTAGTCTGTAATGATAATAGACCTGTTATATTGGCTGGCTGATTTGAGAGATGTGGTTGGGTGAGCAACAGTTCTCTTTGTTAATGTATTTCGCACAATGCTTAATATAAAAAGTTTTTATCTCAGCATTTTGTACATTACTGTTCAAAAGTTTGTGGTCTGGAGGACGTTTTGTTTTGTCTCTTATGTTCACCAAAGAAGCATTTATTTGATCAAATATAAAGAGAAAAATATAATAAAATATTATAATTTAAAATAACCATTTTCAATTTGAATATGCTTTAAAGTGTAATTTATTCCTCTGATGCAAAGCTGAATTTTTATCAGCATTCAGTGTCATATGCTTCTAAAAATTATTCTAATATACTGATTTGCTGCTCAAGAAACATTTCTTATGATTAATGTTAAAAACATTTGTGCTGCTTAATATTTTTGTGGAAACGGTGATGAATTTTATTTCCACTGTTCTTTGAATAGAAAATTAAAACGGCGTTTATTTAAATAAATAAATTTTGTAATTATAAATTATAGTTCTTATAAACGTCTTCACTGTCTCTTTTTGGATTTTTTTCAGTGCATGCTTGCTGGGTATTATGCATGATATAATGATGTCTTTTGCTTTATTTTAGCCATTCTGGTCTGTAATACATAGGCTGTTTGTTTATATTTTTAGTCTTTTCCAAAAATGGCATGCTTGTCGCAATTCCTTATAACTATCTTATGCCCTTGATTTTCTAAATGTGTTTCATTTAGAGCAAATTAAGTTTTTTTTTTTTTCTTCTTCTTTGCTAGAGTACATCCAAAGACAACACACAACATCGTGCTCAACAGCCCATTTATTTTCTTTATGGATATCTTGTTACCTTTAGAAATCCATTATATCATAGAAGTAAAATGGCTTATGAATGCAGCAACATGTTGATTTTAACCCCGGGTTGTTCTAGGGAGAACGTCCCTGTAATAAGCGTACGGTAAGTCACTTTAAATGAGATGTGCTAAGTGATGCACTAGTAATTAGTTACTCCACCTGACTCTGGATCAGCCAGACCAACAGGCGCTCAGTGTATATGATGATTTGATAATCCAGGGTTTGTGGATTTGGGCTTAATGCCGAGTTGTGTTTTTATGCACTATGAAATTGTGTACCATGCAGTGGTAGTAATGTGTTAGTGGAGAGATTCTGCTCTATAACTTGTACCACAATATTCTTAAAAAAAAAAAAAAAAGTTTGTGTTGTGAGCTGGGACTTCTAGTTTGTAATATTGCCTTATTGCAACTCTACTGAAATGTCACAGAACCATTACAGGTGTGCAAGTGTGCATTGCATTTTGTTTTACAGTGCCTTTAAGCGTATATAATGCATAACAGCATAAAAAAAAGATTTGACCCTGGACCACACATTTTTTTGGTCACTTTTTAGGTCAGTTGAGATTTATACATCATCTGAAAGCTGTCCATTGATGTATGGTTTGTTAGGATAGGACAATATTTGGCTGAGATACAACTATTTGAAAATCTGGAATCTGAGGGTGCAATAAAAAAAAGAGAGTGCAAGAAAATTTTCTCAAGAAAGTTGTCCAAATGAAGTTCTTAGCAATGCATATTAATCAAAAATTAAGTTTTGATAATTATGGTAGGAAGTTTACAAAATATCTTTATGGAACATGATCTTTACTTAACATCCTAATGATTTTTGGCATTACAGAAAAAAATTATAATTTTGACCCATATAATGTATTTCTGGCTATTGCTGCAAATTTACATGTGCTACCTACGACTTTTGCGTAGTCACAAATGAGATTAGTCATATTCCCAAATATTTTTCTAGCCAAACTCCTTTGACCTCAAATATTTAATTAAAGACGTATTTTTATTTGTAAAATGCAATAACATTAATATTTAAGCAAATTGTGTTCATGGCTCTCTGATGTTCTTTACTGGTTACATACAATGCAGGTAAACAGATACGAGTTTAATATTTACTGTTTATTTTTTTTTATTGTTGTAGTTGTACATTTTATTATATGCTTTTACAAAATATGTTCATCTACATTCCTTATTCAGGATTTGGCCACAGGAGATCTTAGTTGCAGACACTTGGGGGAGGGCGTTTTTTCTTTCAGTTTTTTTTTTTGTGATCGTTTTGTTCTCCCTCCCCTCATGTGTTTGTAATTATGATCCTCTGAGGTCAGTGACGGGGTCATCCTCGGCAGGGGGAGCATTTGCAATCTGAAGGTTATTCAGAGGACCGTGCCAAAGGAAGTCTGGCTTTTGTCTGCTGATAATTGCCTCCTTGCGTAAGACCTTTCAGTGAGAGCTCGCAGCTGAGTCATTTAAGACGAGGTGTGTGTGTGTGTGTGTGAGAGAGTTTGGACTCTGATGATCTATTGAAAGTTAGGTTTTAACGACGGCTGGCAAGAACACAATGTTAATATGTTTAAGTAAACAGATGTGTTTTACTTTCTTATTGCTATTACATCACAGATTTTATCTCCTGAGTTTTATCGAGCTGGTTTCAGGCCATCATGCGTAATGTTTTTTTATTTCCTTGTGCCAAGTGTAGTAATTTTAGATGAGCTCCTAGGGTGCATGACGTCAGCCGAACTGGACGAATGATTTGGACTTTTTGAGTTCAGTTACGCTTTATGCTGATTTCAGGCTTTTCGTTTCCTAACGTGGTGTATTTTTGGAGGCTGCACTCCAAAATAGGTGCATTTTGTTTTGTGCAGTCTGTTTACCTGGCCTACTTATATGAGCAGGTTTTTGAAAACCTGGTTCATGTAATTGCATTAAATAGTTTCCGTGTTCTCTCTGAAACCACAGCTCATCTGTTTTGTGGTCTGATCTATACTACACATTCACAGGGAAGGTAAACAAAGGCATGAAAGTGTTGTGTAAATGTAAATGCTGTGTAGGTTTTGTTGTAATAATCAGGTGAAATTGGCTTTATTGAGAGACTCTCACATTGCATCTTCAGCACTGGTTATTGTAGAAATTGGGCTTCTGGGAGAAAATGAACCAGGGCAGATCATTGCAGCATGTTTTTACCGTCATTGTGGAAAAAATGATGCTATCCAGTGTTTGCAATCAAGCTATGGTTGTGATGACAGTCAAAATATTGATATTTTATCCCAAGCTGCTTCTGCACTTTCTCAAGTGTTTTGTAAGTATCTTAGCAAACCTTAGCACTGTTTATCTGCAACCTTTTGAATCTTTCAGTGGTTCATTGGATGCAATTAATGATAAAGCGGTTTGGAATATAAATGTGTGGATGCATGGATACGATATGCAATATTGTGCCATATTTGATGTAAATGTTGTTCATTATTTTTTTTTCTCTCAGTTTGTTGTGTTATGAATTCTAAGTGGGTTTGCTAAATGAATCAGACTTTCCAATGCAAGTATATACAGTGCATCAAAAAAGTCGCTTGTACTTTTATTTTCAAGTGATAGCTCACCCAAAAATAAAAAATTGTCAGTCAATTACTTACCCTCCACTTGTTCCAAACCTGAGTTTCTTTCTCCTTTTGGCCATAGAAGATATTTTGAACAATGTTGGTAACCAAACAGTTGCTGGTAGCCATTGACTTGCTTTGTATTTTTATTCCAAACTACTAAACAGCAACTAGGGATTTAACCATATCAAAATCTGACAATACGATAATATCGTGATATGAAATCCATGATACAATATTTTTGCGATTTTTAAATTTTGTACATTTCAAAGTTAAACAATTTCATCTAATGTACTTTAAGAGTTCAAAATTAAGAGCTCTAACATGTTTAACTAAGAAAATGTCAGAAAAATGTAAATGAATTGACTTGTACCTGAACTTTAAGGGGGACTCAACCCTGTTTTTATTTGTTGTACTGTCTCAGTCTAAATTATTCACACTGGTGTTTTAGGAAGCCAAACAAATTAGAATATAATCACAACAATTTATATTATTGTTATTCCTATGACCGTAATAGCTATATATTGTAAAAACAACTGCACTGTAAAATAAATGTAAATTTTTCATAGGTATATTATTTTTCTTTATACCACAGTTGGGAAAATAAAGTACTACTTTCCTAATTTCTATACTTGAAAGATATATTTTAAATGTGGACTGCAATAACATTACCTATTTAAACCAATAGCTGTCAGCAAGTCATACTGCAATTTCTTTTATTTTGACGGAAAAAACTGCAGTAGAGCTTTTATTTTGCTTTAAACAAGTTCACTGCATTCACTGTGAACTGAGCCGTTCTGAGGTGCGGAAAACATCAGATCGTGATCTGATCGCCTGAACAAAGTGTGTGCTTCGCTTTGAAACGTGCAGCGAAAACAGACTTGAAGCATTCAAGCCATATTGTGCTTTAGGTTTTAGTTCGTTTGACATACTTTGCTAAAGTATAATGGCCCGAAACACAACTTTAAAGGCCTTTTATGATAGAATAAGAGGTTTAAATATATTTTTTAAAAACTACACTTTTTTTTTTTCCCCAGAAAACCCATATGTGACCCTGGACCACAAAACCAGTCTTAAGTCGCTGGGGTATATTTGTAGTAATAGCCAAAAATACATAGTATGGGTCAAAATTATTGATTTTTCTTTTATGCCAAAAATCATTAGGAAATTAAGTAAAGATCATGTTCCATGAAGATTTTTTGTAAAATTCCTACTGCAAACATATCAAAATGTAATTTTTGATTAGTAATATGCATTAAGAGCTCAATTTGGACAACTTTAAAGGTGATTTTCTCAGTATTTTGATTTTTTTGCACCCTCAGATTCCAGATTTTCAAATAGTTGTATCTCGGCCAAATATTGTCCTATCCTAACAAACCATACGTCAATAGAAAGTGTATTTATTGAGCTTTCATATGATGTATACATCTCAGTTTTGTAAAATTTAACTTTATGACTGGTTTTGTGGTCCCGGGTCACATATTGTCATGTGACCGCAAAAATATTGAGACTATTGCGATATCACAATATTGACAACTATTTGTTTCCCAACGCTCTTCAAAATATCTTCTTTAGAGTTCAACAGAAGAAAGAGACTCATACAAGTTTGAAACGGCTTGAGGATGAGTCAATTTTTGGAGAACCTTTAAGACGAACTTTGTGGTTCAGTATGATTCATACTTTGTGTATGGAAATGCTTACTGAAGCATATGTCTCTTTCTTTATGGCTGCTATAGGAACACCATCTCCAGAGGGCGATTTCCGCCCAGCAGGTGTATGGAGAGAAGAGGGATAACATGGTGATTCCCGTCCCAGAGGCCGAGAGCAACATCACCTACTATGACTCGCTCTACCCTGGAGACTTCAAGATGCCAAAGCAGCTCATTCACATACAGCGTGAGTACGCAAATGTTAATGAGGGAGTTTTTCCTTAATGAAGCAGTGTTTTAGGTTGGATTGTTATGGGGGACAGGTATTGGAGCGTTTGAATGAACGTGTTTGAAGCCTTTGTTACCGACATCTGTCCGCCAGTTCCTGAACAGCAGGTGTTTTGTTGTTTTTTGTGCTTTGTGAGTGTTTGTGGATTGCAGGCTGTGCCATCTGCCACGTCCTATACATTTGGGTGCTTTCACTTCATCTGGTTGTTAAGATGTCCTCAGAATGCCCCTTTCCTTCAGAGGTTGTTTTGTAGTGTTTATTCGAATGCATGGAGCAGTACATGCATCTTTTTAAGCATCATCTGCCAGCAGCAGATACATGCCGTAAATATTTCTTCTTGACTATTGCACTCTATTCTGCGTCATTTGTTTTAAAAATTATTTTTTTGTTTACATGGAGTTATTAAATGTTGATGAGTTGGTCTCTGTCTCTTGTTTGAGGTTTAAGACTTGAACAGAATCTTTCATTGAATTTAGTTTTTTGTGATTTAATGCGAGAAATGTTGAATATTGATGGTGGAGAAAAAACTTTAGTCGCCCTAAATAAACTTAATGATGTGGTTTTGTTTTGTTTTTCCTCTTCCACTGAGGTAGATGTTGATGTTTGACAATGTGCTTGATTTAAACCATGCATGCTAATTTTATCAGTGATGGTCAGGCTATTATTCTCACAATTTAATTAAATTTAGTTTTGTATTGCAGTTCATAATACATTTATTGGCCAATTATTATTTTTTTTACTCTAATTAGGCTTAATGTGTTATTTGTGAGTTTCACTTGCATATGAACTGACTGCATGTTTAGGTTTAGGTTAAACATGTGTTTGTTGTTCTGTGATTGTTGCCGGAGAAATTGTAAAATTCCAGCCAATAATTTTACTTCGTTTTATACTGTTTTTATATATTAGTTAATGTGAACTAACAATGAAAAATGATTCTAAACCATTAATTAATCATAGTTGATGTTAATTTCAACCTTTTAGGAATACTGTTTACCTGTTAATGTTATTTAATGAACCTGGGCTGACTAACAATGAACAGGTACACTGCTGTTCAAAAGTTTGGGATCAGTACCATTTTCTTTGTTTAATGCAGGCTGCATTTATTTGATCAGCAATGCAGAATACAATTCTGAAACATTATTACAATTTAAAATAACAGTTTTACTCTTAATTAGCAATGTATTATCAATGTTGGAAATATTTGTGGTGTCTAAAAAAATTTTTGGAACCTGTGATACTTTTTTCAGGATTCTTTGAATAAAAAGTACAGCCTTTATTAAAACTGATTTTTTTTTTTCTAACAATAAAGTTCCTTGCACACTGAAATTTTTCTCATGTTAAAGAAATAAATACGACCTCTGTTGTGTCAATCACGTTTACACAATGCCTCTGAAACTTTCGTCCGTCATAGAAAATCGAATCTGGTCCAAACTTTTTTTTGTGTGTTTTCGCATCTGTAGCAAGCATTTTGAAAGGAAAGTATGACGAATAGGAAAAAAAAAAAAAAACATTTCCAACTTTGTGCAGTTACCTTAAGTCTTTACTATCACTTTTTATTAATTCAACACATCCTTGCTAAATAAAAGTATTTTTTTATTTTATTTTTTAAATGTACTGACCTCAGACTTTTAAATGGTTAAGCATATTGTTACATAGAATTTCTATTTTGAAAAAAATGCTGTTCTTTTTTTAATTTTTATTTATCAAAGTATCCTGAAAAAAGAATTACAGGTTCCAAAAAAAAAAAGTGTTGATAAATCAGCATATTACAATAATTTCAGAAAGATCATGTGACACTGAATACGGTAATAATGATGCTGAGAATTTAGCTTTGATCACTGGTATAAATTATATTTGTTATATTAGTAGTATATTAAAACAATATTAGTTTTTCTGTTTTTTTAATCAAATAAATGCAGCCTTGATGAGCATAAGAAACTTCTATAAATACTGTAGCAAATGTATTGCTCGCTGTTAATTTATCCTAGTTGATGCATTAACTATGGAAGCAGGGCTCTAGAGTGCGACCAATTTGGTCGCATGTGCGACCTAATTTCTCAATGGTGCGACTAAAAAAAATCAAAGGTTGCACCGGTGCGACCAGCCGTTCGAGGGGGAAAAAAACGAAACTCCGTCACTCTTAAAGTCTCCCTGTTGCTCAACAACAGACACACATTAGACCCATATCGTGGTCTAAACCAATCAGAGATAAAGGACGGATCCCGCCCCCCCTCTGATTGGCCGTGGTCCAGATATTCCTTTACGTGTGTGTACGTTTGAAAATGCATGTGATGCAGTCAGGATACATGGTCAAGCGTTTACAATGCCTCCTCCGCAAAAACACGGACTGGATCGCGGACTCCATTCATAAAAACCGAATTTACTATGGCACGGAATGACACGTAATACGTTGATTTCTGGAATGATAAATCAAAAGTTGGTCTGTCACTTAATTCAAATCGCGATATGGACTAGTGTCTATGAAAACTGAAAGGCACAAAGACCGTTTAAAATGAATCCTGCATGTTCCGTTTGCCTCTATGTATTAATGGTGGAGACGTGTATTTTTTTTTTTTAACTACACGTGTATAGGCTACTGAAGATTACTTGACGCTCCCCGCAAATTTTTGGCATTTGCATCTCACATGAACAGATAAACTCAATCTCCAAACCTACTGTGTCACTTTTACCGTTTCATTTGAGAAAGCATCATATCATACTGTTCACACAAAAACTTCAAGGCAACCTGTCAAAATAAGAGTACGGTTTAACATGAAACAGAACAATATTAGTCCTGTATTACTTTTGTACCGTATAATGTAGGTGTTTATATATTCCTATTTATAAATCATATATATGTTTGCCAAAAATTAAAAAGGTTTATTTTTCATTTGATTAAAAATAAATACATGTTTACGCTTTCGATTGATTATGAGAAAAATTAAAACAAGAATTTAAAAAAATAAAATAAAAAAACAATTGTAGAGCCCTATTGTTCAAAATGTTAAAATAGAGAGTTTTATCCTTATTTTTTCACTGAAATGTTTTCGTTATAACACAAAGTAGGGTAAAGTACTGGGGAAAAAATATGCTTCAAATAAAGAACTTTATATTGACCAGATTGTTAGTTAATCATTTACAAGTCAATATTGCCTATATGGACAGGAATTAAAAAATAAATAAAATAAAAAAGTAAAAAAAAAGTGAACTTGTAAAACTGCAGTGTTGAATGTGATGCGGTTGAAAATTTGGGTGCACCTAACTTTTGTGCTGGTGCACCTAAGAAAAAAAGTTAGGCGCACCAGTGCAACCAGTGCAAAAAGTTAGTCTAGAGCCCTGGGAAGGCTATTGTAAAGTGTTACCAATTGTTTTTTTTATTTTTTTTTATTTTTATTTTTTTCCAAGTACTTCCCAGTCAGTTTTTTGTTATACGTAACGTGTTCTTAGAAATCTTTTAGTCTGGTTCAGTGTTATGATATGTATAGGTTCACTGTGTGGGGTACTTAATATTTAACTGTGACATGTAATTTCTTGGCGGTTTCCTCAGTCCCGACCGCATGTGTGTTGTAGGGCTAGAGAGAGTAACTGGTTGAGTTTAAGTGAGTCTGGTGGCCCCTGGGTGTCTGTAATAGGAGCAGGAGGTGTCCTGCTGTCAAAGAGCATCTGAACACGCTCCCACACACACCAGACGAAATGGGGGGAGAGAGGGGGAGGACGTGAGGATGAGGCACTGGGAACTGTAGTGGGGATGTGGTTCAAATGAGTAAGTGTTTAAGAGACATCTCTTGGGATCTCTGAAATACACATGATGGACAAGATGTGTGTTTTTACATCACTCACTCAAGTGAGTTTTCATTGATTTATTGTGTCTGAAAGCAAGGTCTCCTAAATGGGGTTTATTTTGGACAAAAACTACGTTTTATGTGCCATTTAGAAGCCGGCAAATCTGAAATCGATGCTACCATAACAATAGACTATAATGCAACAAAGTGGTAGCCCATTTAGAAAATTGAATGGAGTTGAACAGAAGGTTATTTAGAAATTATTCGAAAACGAAAGTGATTTTTGCTGCAAGACAAACTTATTTTAATTTTTTTTATGAAGTGCCTGTAAATGTAGTGATGTGTGTCATGCACTTAGAAACATCTTAGTCTAGCTTAGTATTGAAATGTTTAAAAAAACACACATCATGGTTTGCACAAAAATATAAAGCAGCACAGCTGTTTTCAGCATAATAAGAAATGTTCTATAAGTAAGGCCATATGATTTTTTTTTCCAAATTCTGTTGTATATTATTTGTATTTTATTTGTTAGTTTATTTTATTTATATATTTTTTCAAATTCCGTTTGTTCTGGGTTTTTTTTTTTTTTTTTTTTTTTCAGTTTTTTTTTTCCTTAAATTTTCCAAACTTTTAATGGTTAAATTAAAAAAATATTAATCAAGAAGCATGTCTGATTAATTGGAATCATAAAATGTACACAATTTAACAGAAATGTATTAAAATATTAACAAAAAGTTGTTTTTAAGGCCTTATGAATTTTTCCCCCCAAAGTCAGTTTTAATTTTTACCAAAATCTGTATTTTCCAATAATTTTCATTTTTATTTATAATCAAAAGCATCTATAATTTCATAAAATAATTTAAAGTATTAATTATTGATTTATTTATTTATTATTTCAGAAATACTGTGTATTAATTTTTTTTTTTAATGCTAAATAAATTCGGATTAAATGTTTTTTCAAGTAAATATTCCTTAAGCAATAATGTTTTATTTATTTATTGGTAGCACTGGTGCTCCCAACTTCAAAAAGTTAGGAGCACAATTTATTTTTAGTAATGTGCCAATCTTGATTCTTCTTGGCCGATTCTGATTGCCAATGTTTTACAAGCAAATGGGCTGAAAAGGGGGCGCCAGATTTTTTCAAAGGTTTAAAGGGGGGCGCGACCAAAAAAGTTTGAGAACCACTGGTTTACAGCCATTTGAAGTTGTTCTGAAATCGTCATATCACACACCACTAACTGCAATGCAGTTTGTGCAGATCTGAAACAGAGGTTGATTGAGAGGGAAAAAAACGTCCTAGTTTAGTGGAGCTCAGTGACAGGGAGTGATTGACGGCTAATATCTCAAATCTGCATTAAAGGTAATAGTTTAGAAGTTTAAATGGTTATGTTGGAGAGAACGGCGAACCTGTCACTGCATCAACTCACAGCAGTCTGTGCAGTAGTTAGGCTAGTGAAAGTTTTGTAAAGAAACCAAGTCGAGCCACAACAAATTCTCGCATTCGCACAAACGCTCCCAAACATAATTTGAGGTCACGCAGATTAAATTTTGGGAGCATATGCGACCAAAACGGTCGCAATTTCTCCGTCACTACTAGAGTAAGCTCCTGATTGGTTAGCGCGGCGCGAATTTTTGCCAAAATTCAGATTTTTCAACTCGCGCCGCAGGATGGTTATCCGCGTCTTTGCATTGACTTAACATGTAAATCACTCGCGCTTGCCGCTTCATTCGCGTCCGGTGTGAACGCACCATTAGTCTGGCTTAGTGTTGAAATGTGGGGAAAAAAGTGCATGATGCTTTGCACAAAAATGCGATTAACTGTAATCATGAAATGTACACGATTTAACAGCAATTTATTAAAAGGTTGAATTTTTTTTTTCTCAGTCAGTTTTATTTTTACCAAATTCTGTATTTTCCATTAATTTTCTGTATGTCATTTTAATGGTTTCATATATTTTTTTTAAATAATCAAAAGCATCTCTAATTTAATTGATTTTAATTTCACAAAGTTATATAAAGTATTCATTATTTTTAATTTATTGCATTTATTTTTTTTTAAATACTGTGCATTTAATTTTTTTTCTGTTAAATAAATTCTGATGTTTTTTTCAAGTAAATATTCCTTAAGCAATGTTTTTATTTATTATTATTATTATTATTATTATTATTTCTTCTTGTTTTATTATTATTTTTTAATTTCTTGTTTTATTTTTTAATGTAGTGCCAGTAAATTTATGTCTTAGTGTTGAAATATGTATATTTTTGCTGAGTGGCTACTCAAAAACTGTGTTTTTGTCTCAAAATCCTGCTCTTTTCAATATTCAACATGCAATCCCTTGGTTTCACAGACAAGGCTTAAGCCTAGTCCCAGACTAAAATGTAAATCTGAGCAGTTTCAACTGAAAGAAACTTCCACTGATTGCTCTTAAAATATGTCAGTGCCCTTGTTTTTTCTCCAGATGCACACCAGTAATGTTTTTACTAGGGCTGTAACGATACGCGATATGAAACCGAAATCGCGACACTCAGATCCACGATCCTGTGTCGCGGTGTAATAAGGGAGAATCGCGACATACCCCGTAGGGATGGCTCGATACAATTTTGACTTCGGTACGATACTAGGATCTAATACCTTGTTATCGATACCAAATCGATACCATAGGTAAAAAAAATAAATAAATAAAAAGGAAACAGGCAAATATAGGTGAATTGAAAACTCTATGAACAACTGTGCAAAGAAATTTTTACTAAAAAATAATAACTACAATTTTGATTTTAGAAGAAACAAAACTGAAGAGATCTAATTAAAATAAAGTAATCTCTTAATATATGTGACCCTGGACCACTAAACCAGTCTTAAGTCGCTGGGGTATATTTGTAGCAATAGCCAAAAATACATTGTATGAGTCAAAATTATTGATTTTTTTATGCCAAAATCATTAGGAAATTAAGTAAAGATCATGTTCCATGAAGATTTTTTTGTAAAATTCCTACTATAAATATATCAAAATGTATTTTTTTATTAGTAATATGCATTGTTAAGAACTTAATTTGGACAACTTTAAAGGTGATTTTCTCAGTATTTTGATTTTTTTTTTTTTTTTTTTTTTTTGCACCCTCAGATTTCCAAATAATTGTATCTCGGCCAAATATTGTCCTATCCTAACAAACCATACATCAATAGAAAGCTTATTTATTCAGCTTTCATATGATATATACACCTCAGTTTTGTAAAATGTAAGCTTATGACTGGTTTTGTGGTCCAGGGTCACATATTTTCAGTCTTTATCACAAAGAAAATGTGAATGCAACAACAAAAACAACAACAACAAAAAACCCAACAGAGTAGAGGATACAGGTTGGATTGTGATTTTGGGACTGAATAAAATGGGTTCACATATACATATCTTTTCAGTCTTCATTTTTTTGCTAGCTCCTTTGACCACTGCAGAGCGCGTTTCATCTGTGTGATCCATTGCCGTTTGTCTGTTATCACGCTTGCCGGTTTTACGCCAGTTTGCGGAACACTGCCGCATAGTGGTGAAAATCGGAACAGCGGATGAAATACCGAACTGAGCAAACTTTTGATATTGCACCGTTTAAAAAAATAAATACCGGTATTTTCACAGTACCGGTATACCGCACATCCCTAATACCCCGTGACTACCTTTCCAATCATGTGACGCCTGCCTGCAAAAGTTGAGCTAGTTGAAGAAGAACGTGAGGAAACATGGCAACCAACCCAGAGATTGCGGACCCTCCCTCCTCATTTAAGTCAGCAGTATGGCAACATTTCGGAGCTGTATGATCCATAAAATACGGAGAAAGGCTATTAATAAAGAAAAAAAATCCAGAAAATGCGTGTAGTATAGCCTGCGCAGTAAAAATACAATTATGTATAAAATGTCATAGTAAACTGTGTCTGACATGAAAACCACGCTAGTCATTGTCCCATAAAATGACAAATAGCAAATAACACACATAGTATTTTCATTACGTTTCATTTATTTTGTTTTTGTATAGTAAAATGAGACCTTGTTTGCAATACGTTTACCCCGAGACCGCGTCGCAAACACCAGCTCGACCGCAAAACACTTTCACTATGAGAGAAAGCTGCAGCCGCGCAGAGATTCCACCGCTTGACGCGTCCCATGTGAAATGGCTTTTAAACGGTCTTCAGACAGAGCGCGAACACAGGCACAGGACTGTTTGAGAGCAGCGTAAGCGTGTACCGGATTGAGTCCAAAGAGCAAATACCCGTGTATGTCACCCGCACTGCACCTGACAGATAAATATTATTCCACCGTTGCGTCAGTTATAGCGGTTCACCCGTCGGGTAGGACTCTGTTTCACACACACAAAGAATCTTGCATCGCTAGCAGATTTAAAGAATTTGACATCTTGACAATTTTATCACTATCATGTTAAATTTAAAAAGAAAAAATTCAGTGACAGACAGACCTTAGGCCTATCATTTGTTAATTTTAATACAGAAGGTTTTTATTAAACCTTAAAATGTGACCTTGTATGTAAAACTAAGAAAGCTATTGAAAATTTATTTTATTTTATTTTTTTTTAATAAATCTGTTGTTTGATTTTCAGTTTCATGTTTTAATTTTTGTTCAAAATATCGTGATACGTATCGTATCGTGGCCTAGGCATATCGTTACACCCCTAGTTTTTACTAAGGCACGTTTATAAAAATTACTTTAATGTCCTAATTGAACTATGGCTTAATCCTGGCTTAGTCTTAAGACCTGTCTGTAAAACCAGCCCAATATGTTCTCATTGGCGTTTATCTCATCATGTAGCATTTATGTAGACTTCAATTGCAGAAAAATTGTGGGGAAAATTGTAATTTTAACCTGACTGAAACCTCTCAGAAGTTGTATATCAACCAGCCGGTCAGAAACTAGCTATTTTGGCTAGTGCTTGCAATTTGTCAGTGCAAAACTGCATCTGATCCTCTGTAGGTGTGTTGTTTTAGGCTGAAACACAATTGCACCTTAACGAAACCTTGAACGAATGAAGAAAAGTGGGCCATGTTGTCAGACCTGAGACTATTGCTCCAAACTTTAAATGAAAAAACTATTATCTGAAAGGAGTCCTAAGCTTGAGGGTGTTTAACCTCCGGTGGCTCTCTTTCCACAGCTTTCAGTTTGGATACGGAGCAGCCGGACTACGATCTGGACTCGGAGGATGACGCTTTTGTGAATAGGCTGAAAAAGAAGCTGGAGGTGGAGGCCCTGCAGTTCGAGGAGATGATTGACAGATTGGAGAAAGGCAGCGGACAGCAGGTTATTAAAAAGATTCACCGCTTACAATGTGAACCGCGGGATAAAAAACCTGTGGGATTTCAGTCAGTGACGCTCAACTTTAAATTGAAAGCTGAAGTGATTCTTCTAAACCCTTCTGTCTGAATTCAGGATGTCACTGTGTGGAATCCTTAAATCCCACAAACCAGGAGTTATTAAGTTTAAATTGGTGACTGACTGAAGCAGATATCTAGAGCAGCTGAAAGACGAACAGCTGTCAGTCAATGCCAATGAATCGTTTAAAAGTTAAGGATCAGTACTTGACAGTAAAGATATTTATAGTGTTAGAAAAATCTATTTTAAATAAATGCTGTTCTTTATGCTTTCCTCTTCATCAGATAATCTTGGTTTGCACAAAAATATGAAGCAGTTTTCAACCTAAGAAATGTTAATTTTATTTTTTCCAAATTCCATCATTGTTTTTTTTTTTCTGTTTAAGTTTAAATTTTTTAGTGTTTAATTTTAATGGAAAAATAAAAATATATTAATCCAAAAGCATGTCTAATTAACTCATGAAACGTACACAATTTAACGGTAATTTATTAAGTAAAAATACATATTTAAGGCTCTATGCAATCTGTTTTATTTTTTCCAAATTTCCAAAAAAAAAAAAAAGTTGGATTCTGTTTTTTCCCTTTTAAATTTTTCTAGACTTTTAAATTAAATTCAGTTTTATTTTTTCTGGATTCCATTTTGTTTCCATTTACAATTTTCTACACTCTGTTTTAATGGTTAAATTTAAAAATAAGCATGTAATAATTAATTGAAATCATGAATCGTGTGTGTATATATATAT
>NC_133382.1:35273446-35334258 GCF_049309525.1 Garra rufa
CATTTTTATTAAATCTAAAGTTTTTTTCTTCAAATGTGACATTTCTTGGATTTAAATATATGGAGGGGAAATAAATAAACAAATAAATAAATAATTTATAATTTTTTGTCTATTTTTATATACATTTTGTACATATTAAAAATATATTTTGAAACATATTTTAGCAAATATAATTTTAGGCCACATTTTGAGGCAACTTGACCTTCTATTCTAAGTGTGACATGAATTTTTCTTGCATTTAAATATATGGAGGGCAATCTTTTTTACGTAAATATATTTTGGAACATATTTTAGCAAATGGTTCTACATTTTAAGGCCACTTTTTGAGGCAACTTGACCTTCTGTTTCAAGTGTGCCAAAGCAACCAGGTGTAATGATTTTTCACATACATTTCTTGACTTCTTGAGCCAATTAGATTTCCAAAAAATGGATTAAAAATGCACAACGAATGCAATGTAATGAAGTAACATGACAACAGTGTAGCATACTACTGTTTGAAATGTTTATCATTACATAACATGTTACTATTTATAAAATGCATGCAGTACACAGTACATACTGCGCAGTAAGCTAGTATTCCATGCGTTTCATTAGCAAATCTGATTGAATCACTGAATTTAATTGCTTGTAATTGTGCCTGAGGTCACAAAACACTTAAATATGCAAAAACATTGCAGATTTTTACATACATATGCATTGATTATATAACAAAAAAGTTCAGGATTTACCAACTTCATTAACAGCAATTCAGAAAAATATCACTCACCTCGAGCGGAAGTCCCAGTAATTAACCCATAAACCGGCGAATACCATGTTAGGTCAGCTTTAATGTGGCAGAATTCTAAAGAGACAAATGGAAGATGAGAAAGAATTATGAGAAGTTTGATGATAACTCCAGACCGGCAGAACAAATGTTAAACACAGATTAAGCGAGCACACTGAAAATACTGCTTCTATTGTCATAACACTCCTCCGAAATCCCATCTTTGAAGCTCGTCTCCCAAATGCCTCTTTAATCTCTGACCTTGATTCCAGCGAGGCATGTTTAAGGCTAAGCAGATGCCATGAAAGGCTCTGAGGAATCAGAAATACTTTAATAAAACCACTTTGAAGATTCACAGATTTTTTTTCCCCTTCCTTCAAAAAATAAAAATTCACCATCCCACCCAGCTCTACGCTTCCTCCCTCCATTCTTTTTCTTGACGGCCTCCCTCTCTCTTTCATGTTGCTGAAACTTCGAAATCTGCCATCAGAGAGAAGGGGAGAGTGATTTCGTGGTTGATAAGCAGTCAGGCATGGGGCCTCCGCAGCAGGGCACCGATACTCAGCCCAGAGCAAACCACTCTCCCAGCAGCCCTTAATGGACAATATTATGTGAAATCGTCTCTATTGTTGAGACACCACAAGTCAGGAAGTATCGGGGCGAAAGAGAAGCATCTGCCTCGGCTTGGAAGGTTTGAGTGGAAAGCCTGTCCGTCTAGACTGGATCCTGAGTGATTTGCTTTGTGCAAGGTGTGGATGTTAAAGGCAGTTTAGCAAGAGAGTGATCAAGTGCTTGAGCTATGAACAAGAGCAGTTAAGGATTTTGACATCAGAGTGAGAGGAAGCCAACACACACATAGCGCTAGGGAAGAAACGGCAGTCAAGCTACTGTTTTGTAATAGATATACAACAAGCCACTAATAAAAACTGACTATGCACATAGAAGGGATACACTGAAGCTTTAAATCTGACCCTGGACCACAAAACCAGTCATAATTGAGATTTATAAATCATCTGAAAGCTGATGTAGGATAGGACAATATTTGGCCAAGATACAACTCTTTGAAA
This sequence comes from Garra rufa, assembly GCF_049309525.1. Taxonomy (NCBI): domain Eukaryota; kingdom Metazoa; phylum Chordata; class Actinopteri; order Cypriniformes; family Cyprinidae; genus Garra; species Garra rufa. Next base: position 35,275,277 of record NC_133382.1, read on the forward strand.
ATCTGGAATCTGAGGGTGCAAAAAATAACCTTTAAAGTTGTTCAAATTAAGTTTTTAGCAATGCATATTAGTAATAAAAAATCAATTTGAGATATATTTACAGAAAAGTATAAAATATGTTTATAGAACATGATCTTTACTAAAAATCCTAATGGTTTAATGGTCGATAAGTTTGACCCATACCCATACAAAGATTTGGCTATTGCTACAAATATACCTGTGCTACTTAAGACTGGAAAGTCTTTCTGCTTACCAAGGCTGCTTTTATTTGGTTAAAATTACAGGAAAATAATGTAATATTTAGAAAAAAAAAATATTTTAAAAGAAGTGGTTTCTATTTGAATACATTTTAAACTGTAATTTATTTCTGTGCTGCAAAGCTGAATTTTCAGCATCATTACTCCAGTCTTCAGTGTCACACGATCCTTCAGAAATCATTCTAATATGCTGATTTGCTATATTGCCTTTTTCCAGGATGGATTTGTTGCATAGAAATGTAAAACAAAAGTATTTGTTTGAAATAGGAATCTTTTGTAACATTATAGATGTCTTTATTGACACTTTTGATCACTTTAATCATCAATCTTGCACTTTCCATGAGTGTAACTAAATTAGAACTAAATTAGCACTAAAAAAGTAAAAAGTACATACATTTAGTATATTTATACTTAAAAATACTACATTTACAGTACCAGTCAAAAGCCTGCATTTATTTGGTCCAAAGTACAGAAAACACAGTAAAATATTGAAATATTTTTTACTATTTAAAATAACTGTTTTCTATTCGAATATATTTAAAAATGTAATTTATTCCTGTGATCAAAGCAACATTTTCAGTATCATTACTTCTTCAGTCTTCAGTGTCATATGACCCTTCACAAATCAATTTAACAAGCTTGATTTGCTACATTGCATTTCTTCCAGGTTTTGTTGATAAATAGAAATTTAAAACGATGCTTATGTTTTCAACATAATAATAATAATAATAATAATAATAATAATAATAATAATAATAATTAATGTTTGTTGATCAGCAAATCAGAATATTTGAATGATTTCTGAAAGATCATGTGACTGGAGTAATGATGCAAAAAAATCAGCTTTACATTTTCAAAATTTACTGTTTTTGATGTACTTTGGATCAAATAAATGAAGGCTTGGTGAGCAGAAGAGACTTCTTTAAAAAAACAAACCTTACTGCTCAAAAAAGTTGACTGGTAGGGTAAATATAAAAACAGTAATGATCAGTAAAATTGAACATATAACATTAAAATATAACGTAAAACACTGAACAGGAAGTTCTTTGTATTATAGAGCCCTCAAATAACTAAAATATATTCATCATTCCCTCATTATATATATATATATTTTTTTTTTGTCTGCATGTCATGTGCTTGGCTCTGTAGTGTTCATTTCTGTTCATTTGCCATCTAAATGAACCGATTTGTAGAATGAATCATATTTTTCAAAGCTACATATGAGAGAAAATATACACATGAGTGTGTTTCATAATGGGATCAGGTCACTTGGCTACAAAGTCACTTGCAAAATTCAACAAGACATCAAAAACAACTATACTGCACTGCATTTTAGAAAAAAAAAAAAATGCATTCATGGAGAAATAGCTGAACTTTTATGCAACTAATAAATGTACATTTGAATAAATGGAGAAACTTACGGTGTATCAGCATTTGGAGAGTCAAAAACTCTATATAAATAATCAAACCAATTTATGTGTCCATATTCTTTTCTTAAAATTAGTTTTCAGTTTTTAGGTGTAATTGAAAAAGAAAAAAAAATGTTGTTTCAGACTTTTGACACTATTTTAAATGAACAGTGTTTACATTTTAGAATTACCCACATGCTGATATGTTAGTGTCTATCCAAACACAAAAAAATGTTCTTGTGCTACAAGTACTTCTTACATATGTCAATGAATATTAATGTAGTTTCTGTCTAAAGAACAAGGTATACTACCACAAACACTCGATACCAATAGAAGTGTATTCTGACACATTGCTCATCCCGAAAGGTCAAATAAATGAGTTGCTCTTTGTACTAGAGCGCCTTGCCTCATTAGTTAACCATATGGCTGTGAATGCTGATTAAGGCCTTTGAAACTGTATGTTTCATATACTGTTATTATGCACAGGTCTCTTTAGTGATACAAGAGTGAACTTGAAGTGACCTTCATGTGGTATGACAACTTGAAAAACTATTATAATTATTTCTTTTTAAACTGAAATCGCTGTTAAGGTGAGAAGTGCTCATGATGCAACAATCTAAATGAACTAAGGCAAAGAGCATTATTTCCACTGATGCACATTAAAAATTAGCTGTGTATACTCAAATACAATAAAAATATATTTTTGCATATGTTACATGTTACATAGTAGTCAAATAGAAATTAGTAATATAATGAGATTTAGGAAAGCTATAATGTTGAGCCTGATTTTTATGCATACAATGTACACTTGGACACATGGGTATAAGCCAAGCTTACAACAGCAAAACTGACATCAAGACAAATAGCCTCTTCTGTAGAACATCAACAGACAGCAATAACCCAGATCACATTGTGTTCTACATTTTGATTTCTTTTCCTGTCCATTATTTTGTGATTATACAATTTATTGTTTCACGCCTTGTTTTCTGGCTGTTTAATGAGGCATTTGTCTGCACGCTAGAAACTGACAGTAGACAAGTCATTCTTGTTATTATATCTCTTCTATGTTTTTATTTGAATAATGTGGTTGCATTTTTGGGACATATTGACATAAAAGTGCAGACTGGACTGAAAATATTTTCTGGTTAAGTTCAGAAAGCTGCACTTTATTAGTTATGACCTGATTATTTATACAGTGGCGAGAAAATAAACAGGATGGAAATAAAGCGCTAAAGTTAACTATTGACTGATAGTCAGCTTCTTAACATAGAACCTTTCCATTGGACAAACGATTCTTTATAATGCAACAAAACAACAGAATCAATTGCTAACACTTACTGGAGTTTGTGCTGGTGTTTTCCCTCCAAAATGATGTCACTTCCTGGAGGATGATGTCATAGGAACTGGCAACAAATAAGTTAAAAGGATATTACAATAGAGTACGGAAAGTGATAGAGGGCAAAAAATCCCTATAGATTGGTTAATATAAAATGAGTTTTATATAAACCCTTTTAAAATATAGTAATAATAAATTATCATTTAAGTTTTAGGAATATAAATATATATGTACAAATTTAAATCAATTTAAGCATTTCTAAAAGTATAAATACCTACACATATATTAATCACATATTTTTTTGTATGTATAAAAAATATATTTCTTTTTATATACATCTTAAATGTATATATATATATATATATATATATATATATATATATATATAAATATGAAACTTTTTTTTCTATTTTATTTATTCATTTATTTATTTTTTACTTTATCACTGTTCCCTTTTTTTACTATATATACTCTGACCCATTCAAAAGTTTGGTATCAGTAAGATTTTTAATGTTTTTTAAAGAATTATTTTTTTTTTGGCTCATCAAGGCTGAATTTACTTGATCAAAAATATACATAAAAAAACTGTTATATTGTAAAATATTATTAGTTTAAGATAATGGTTTTCTATTTTAATATTTTTTTTAATTTTCAGCATCATTACTCCAGTCTTCAGGGTCACATGATCCTTTAGAAATCATTCTAATATGCTGATTTATTATTAAAATTATTAATGTTGGAAACAGTTGTGCTGCTGAATTTTTTTCAGGATTATTTGATGGATAAAACATTAAAAGAACAGCTTTTATTCAAAATCAAAATCTTTTCAAACAATATAGTCTTTAATATAACTTGTTATCAATATAACACATCCTTGCTGAATAAAAGTATTAATTAATTTAAAAAAAAGAAAGAATAATAATTTACAGATCACAAACTTTAAAATGGTAGTTTATATTGTTTCAGAAGATTTCTATTGTAAATAAATGCTGTTCTTATTAACTTTTAATTTACTAAAAAATCCCGAAAAAAGCATCAAGTTCCAACAAAATATTAAGCAGCACACTGATAATAAATCAGCATATTAGAATGATTTCTGAAGGATCATGTGACACTGAAGACTGGAGTAATGATGCTGAAAATTCAGCTTTGCATCACAAGAATAAATTACATTCAAAAATATATCCACAACTTTTTTTTTACATTAAAAATAATATTTCACAATATTACAGGTTTTTCTAGATTTTTGATCAAATAAAAGCAGCCTTGATAGGCATAAGAGACTTCTTTAAGAAAAAAAAAAATCTTACTGATCCTAAACTTTTGAATGGCAGTGTGTGTGTGTGTGTGTGTGTGTGTGTGTGTACCTGGTATTCATCACGTTGTGGGGACCAAATGTCCCCACAAGGATAGGAATACCAGTAGATTTTGACCTTGTGGGGACATTTCTTAGGTCCCCATGAGGAAACAGGCTTATAAATCATGCACAATGAGTTTTTTTGAGGAAGTAAAAGTGTGCACAATCTCCTGTGAGGGCTAGGTTTAGGTGTAGGGTAGGTGTAGGGCGATAGAAAGTACGGTTTGTACAGTATAAAAACCATTACGCCTATGGAATGTCCCCATAAAACATGTAAACCCAACATGTGTGTGTGTGTGTGTGTGTGTGTGTGTGTGTGTGTGTGTGTGTGTGTGTGTGTGTGTGTGTGTGTGTGTGTGTGTGTGTGTGTAAAAATATAAAAGTGGAAGAGTAAAAATGTCAAGTTTAATAGTTTATCCAATATACTACGACATAAAGTAACACTTAGTGACATTGGCCATCTCATATATAATCAGTTATAATATCCAAGTGCTCTGCTGCCATAAAAACTATTGCCGCTATTGACTTCCTGAAATCTAGCCAGCTGTGCGTATTGAACCGGTATTGATGGGAATCAATCGGCCATTCATACCACAACATATGTGTCTGCTGCGCCACCTGAGATTGCTGTTATTTTTATCATGTGGTGAAAATAGCGTCAGGTTTGTTGTGTGCATGTCGGTGGCGGAGCGTGTCGGTGTCAGCAAGCGGTCTTTGAACATGTGACTTCTGTGCTGGTACGGAAGGCATATGTTTTCCATTATGCCACTCCGCCGGGATTCAAAGCATAGTCTGTATTGTGGTTTTGAATAAGAAGTGTATATGAGATGATGTACAGTGTGCCTGTGGAAACACTATAGGCGAAAGATTCAGCATATGGTGACATGTGCATCTTCCTTCAACATACACAAACCAACAACATCAAAAAGACTTACTCATGCATACACTCCCAGTGTAATGTGATTCAGCTAACGGGCTGACGATGCACAGTGATGTAAGACAGTCAGACCTCCGCGTTTCCCATCGATCAACCCACAATGAAAATCAAGCTGAGAGCTGATGAATAATGTGTGTGGGAAGCTGTGATGCATTCTGGGAAACGGTTTCAGCCCATCAGTCTCCTGCAGCTCTGAAGTGTAAGAGAAGAGAAAGAGGAGATTCCTCAGCGTGTGGTTTATGTGGTTTGTAAACCTGCACGTAGCGTCAGCTGTGATAAACGTGTTAGTCCTCCTCGTCTCCTTTCAAGAACAGCAATAGCAGCATATGTATTTTCCACACAGTGTACAGTAGTTTATGGAAACTGCATCTGTAAGCATAAAAAAACACAATAAAATTAGTCAATATATATTGTTATTGCTTAAAAACATTCCCTTTCACCTCAGGTTAAATTACAATATCAATATTTAATACAGAGTTAAGTTCATAATACACTATAAGTCAAAAGTTTTTGAACAGTAAGATTTTTAATGTTTTTTTAAAGAAGTCTCTTCTAAATAGTTTTACTATTTAAAATAACTGTTTTTTATTTTAATATATTTTAAAATTTAATTTCGTCCTGTGATCTAAGCTACAGCATTTTCAGCATCACTACTACAGTCTTCAGTGTCTAATATGCTGCTTTGGTGTTCAAGAAATATTTATTAATATTGTCAATATTTAAAACAGCTGAGTACATTTTTTTCAGGATCCTTTAATGAATAGAAATACCCACAGATCAGCATTTATCTGAAATAAAAAGCTTTTGTAACATTATACACTATAACATTCAAAAGCTTGGAGTCATATATATATATATATATATATTTAGCTTAATGCTTTAAGGCAAGACACTGCAGGCGAATAGGGTAAAAAAATAAATAATAGTTATCACCTTACTTATCCAGTTGATTGATTACATTGATAATTGCAAAAAAAATTTGTATTACAAGTTTTCTAAAATGTTAGGTTTTAATATACAAATAAGGTATTATTTAATGAAATACGCACTAATTTGCATACATTTCTAGTACAAAAATCACACACACACACACACACACACACACACACACACACACACACACACACACACACACACACACACACACACACACACACACACACACATCACACAAAAAAATCGCAAAAAAAAAAAAAAAAAACACTGGATGAAGTCAGTTTTAAAATTCTTGTTTTTCAACATATTTCTGACATACTAGAGTCAATTTTTTTTTACCGAAGGAATTTTGGGTATCTCATTTTGTCACAATACTTAGAACAGGCAGAAAACGATATATATTTTTTTAGTTTTTTGGGGAATAAAATGTATAAAATTATATATGAACAAATCTCTCAGTAAAAACCTTCAGGATATAGACAAGAATAAAAATGTAAAGTTTGTTGTGTATAAGTGCTACTGAAGTGGAGATTTATGGCTCAGTGTAGGAGACTCATTTTGAGAAAACAGTCTTTAAAAATATGCATTGTAATTGAAATCTATTGACACATATAGATAAAAGTGCTATAAAATAAACACTTAACAGTGTATTTTGGATGTCTTCTTTCCACTAGTCAAAAAAAAACACTTTATGAAAAACCAAAAAGTTAATGTAAAAACCAAATTAATGTTTTTGCCTGCGGTGTCTCCCATTAAATTGATAAAAAAAAAAAATGATAATGCCATTTATAATGTTACAAAATATTTTTATTTTATATCAAATCTGTTCTTTTGAACTTTCTATTCATCAAAGAAACCTGAAAACTTGTTTTCAACATAATAATAAATGTATTTTGAGCAGCAAACCAATGTGACTGAAGTAATGATGCTAAAAATTCAGCTTTGAAGTCACATCAATAAATTACATTTGAAAATATATTCAAATAGAAAATAGATTATTTTAAATAACAAAAATATTTCAAACTTTTACTGTTTTGCTAAATAAAAGCAGGCTTGTTGAGCAGAAGAGACTTATATAATAATAGTAATAATAGAAATAGATATAATGAGCATGAAAAAAAATTATATATGAAACACTGCTACACTTTAATAAATAAATCGAGGATACATTAAATTGTTTAAAACATTTATGATGTCTCAAAAAAATTCTATTTTAAATAAATGCTGTTTCGTTTTAATATTTCTATTCAACTGAGAATCCTAAAAAAAAAGTATCACCCAGTTTCCATCCAGTCAGAATCTGAGCTATAAGAATGAATTTAAAATCTTGTAGTTTTGCTGTGCATTGCATCACTGCAACTGCAAGCATCTCATAGTGCACGTAAAGTGGCATTTTCAAAGACATTTGCTCAAAGAAGAAATGAGTTATTAGTGAAAAGCTGCTGGCAAGTTAACAGTGTCAGTCTAAACGCCCCCCTCGAGGGCTGAAGTAATCGACATTTGTTTTGCTTTGTTGTGATAGATACGGAGGCACCCTGGGGCCACTATTAGTAAAACTGTCACACACTCCCTGAAAAGCAGTCAGAAATAAGCGTGCAAAGGGAGACCTGTACCGTAACAGAACGTTATACAGCCATTGAGTAAAAAAAAAGCTGTGAAGAGACACTAAAGATGTGGCTTGATTGCTTGGACTGTTTTACTCTGAAAGACGATTTATTTTCATCTGTCTGGAATATAAATCAAAGGCAGAGTAAAAAGATAGAAATTTAATCAAAGCGTTGACGGATTCTTGCGTTAGTGAAAGGAAATCACCGCCGCTAGTTCGCTCGCAGGGCCGTGACATTTTGGAGATAATTTAACAGATTGCGTGCCATTGTTCTGAAATCTGAGCCAAGCTCTCCGTGAAGATCTGACAGGTGCCGCACACGCAACACACTCCGTCAAATGGCATTTATCTTTTCCCCCATAAATTTAATTCCATGGTGTTGACAACGAAAAAATATCATCTCCAGTCTGGCAGTGGCACAAACATCCAAAAGCATTAGAAAAAACAAATTGGCAGGATTTATCATTTCATCGTACATCAATCTCACTACCTTTGAAGACAGTCAGAATTTTAGAAATTATTTCATAGTTTGCTGGCCTGCTCTGTTAGGTTCAGTCAAAATTAAAATGCTACATTAAAGGACTTTATTGTGACTGTGACTATTTTAATGCATACAAAAAAGTTAATAAAATTTCCAAAATGGGCATTTTTATTCAGTAAAAAGATGATGGTAACCTATTTGACAAATAAAGTCTTATATGTGTATTTAAAAAGTCATGTGACTAAGTAAATTGCATCTCAACAAACCACTTTTTAAACCACAATTTTAGTTTATTATATTTCATAACTGAGTGGTTTATTTTTATTTTGTGCCAGTTCCCAGGAAAGTATGATGTTGAATACATGGGATGGGAATGTTCAATTGGTTGGAAGTCAAGCAAAACCAGTTAAAAAAATCACTTCAGTATGTTTTCCTCTGTAGTGAATGGGTGCCGTCAAAATGTCCAAAACAATCCAAACAGGTCAAGTAATCCACATGATTCCAGTGAAAAGCTACATGTTTATAAGAAACAAATTCAATAATAATTTTAAACTTAAAAAATTGCATTTTCCAGTGAAAATGTTGTTTTGTCTGAAGAAGGAGAGATATATGCACACAAATGCAACGTTTACAAGCAAAAACAGTGCAAAACATGATGTTAGACAACAATGGACTTTTTCACTGGAGGGAGAAAATGTTTTAATGATGGATTTGTTTCTTACAAACACACAGCTTTTTGCTTCACAAGATGTTAATTGATGGACTGGAGTGGTGTGGATTACTTGTGGATTATTGTAATGTTTTTATCAGCCGTTTGGATGACGGCACCCATTCACTCCATTGATGAGCAATTTATGCAATGATAAATTCCTCCAAATATGCTTTGATGAAAAAACTCATCTACATCTTAGATTGCCTGAGAGTGAGTTTCAGCTCATTTAATTTTTTTTGGTAGACTATGCCTATAATTGGAGGTAGACTTTTTCACTGGAGGAAGCGTTATTATGGACTAAGGACTGGTATTTTGGCCAGAAGTGTAAAAGTTAAAAATGTTTTGATGATGGATTTGTTTCTTACAAAACCACAGCTTTTTGCTTCAGAAGATGTTAAATGATGGACTGGAGTGGTGTGGATTACTTGTGGATTATTGTGATGTTTTTATTAGCTCTCATTATGACGGCACCCATTCACTCCACTGATGAGCAATTTATGCAATGATAAATTTCTCCAAATATGCTTTGATGAAAAAATTCATTTACATCTTAGATGGCCTAAGAATGAGTTTCAGCTCATTTAAATGTTTTTGATAGACTATGCCTATAACTCTTTAAAATTAAAATATTTGGTATAATATGAATGGGTTATGGCATGATGGTGGGTCCCAAACCCCCCTGCCCAATGCATACTAATCAAATCATCCCCAACTGGCCTGCAACGACTGCAGTTAGAGGCAATTTGGAGAAGCTCTTTAGAGTGTGGCTTTTGACTGTCAATTGAACAATGCTCCATTAAACAGTAAGAGATACTGGAGAGAGGAGATGTTTGTGGAGAAGCAGTGAGGGAATGTGTCTGTGGTGTGTTTTGGACTCCACGGCTGTCCTAACTCGATTTCAGTGTGTCATATTAGCCTGGCCAGAGATGTGACGGATTTTTAGCCTCTGTTCTAATCCACAGTCCAGATTCTCCCCCACTCTCTTCTCCTGAAAATTACATCCCAGACACTTTCAATTTAATTATTTAAGTCCCTCTGTGAAATTCTGCACTGTGGAAAATCTAGGGAGAGGACATAGAGACAGGGAGTGTATTTCAGAGCAAGTGATAGCGAAAATGCAGAAAGAGAAAAAGAAGATAGATACATGTGAACAGTGTTAGGGACTGATTAAATATATGTGACCCTGGACAACAAAACCAGTCTTAGGTAGAACAGGTATATTTGTAGCAATAGCCAAAAATACATTGTATGGGTAAAATTGTGATTTTAGTTTTACGCCAAAAATCATTCGGATATTAAGTAAATATTATGTTCCATAACAATATTTTGTACATTTCCTACTGTGAATATATCAAAACTTTTTGTTTAGTAATATGCATTGCTAAGAACTTCATTTGGACAACTTTATAGGCGATTTTCTCAATATTTAGATTTTTTTGCACCCTCAGATTTTTCAAAGTTATATCTCAGCCAAATATTGTTCTATCCTAACAAACCATACATCAATGAAAAGCTTATTTATTCGACTTTCAAACACACCCTTATGACTGGTTTTGTGGTCCAGAGTCAATATATAGTATAGATAAATAGAATATGCTAATGTTTTCATACAACAGTACGGCCAAGGCCACAGCAGAATGAACCGTTGGGTGTCTCAAAGAAACATTCCCAATATATTCCTGATCGTGTTTTGGAACGAATCAGCACAGAGAATGATTCAGTGACTCACTCATAAAGACAGTGGCCCTGTCCCAAATTGCCCTACATTCTAACAAGGCCACATGTGCCATTTGGGACAGGGAGAGTTGCTTGTTTCATTTCCAAATGAATCAGTTTTTATATAAATCAATTGGGTGATTAATTCAATGACTCACTCATAAAACAGTCACTTGGATCATTCCCAAAAGAATCAGTGTTTTTAAATGAATCATTGGAGCGAGTGATTCAAATGACTCACTTGTAAAGACAGATTACTAATTTTTCACCACCTACTGGTGGAACTATGCAACCTACAGAACTAATATAGAAGATCTATGCTCTACTTGACCTGACCTTTAACAAATACTTACATTTTGACATTGACTACAATCAATTAAAGGGATAGTTCACCCAAGAATGAAAATTACCCCATGATTTACCCTCAAACCATCTTAGATGTAGTATGTGACTTTCTTCTTTAAGATGAATACAATCGGAATTATATAAAAAAATGTCCTGGCTCTTCCAAGCTTTATAATGGCAGTGAATGGGTGGTGAGATTTTAAAGTTCAATAAAGTGCATCCATCCCTCATAAAAAGTACTCCACATGGTTCCAGGGGGTTAATAAAGTCTTTCTGAAGTGAATAGATGTGTTTGTGTAAAAAAAATTAAAATTAAAAATTAAAATATATACTATATTATAGTTATATTATAACCGTAATCTCTAGCTTCCACTAACTGTTGTATGCATGTTCGTGAGAGCGGATGACATAGGACCCAGGCCAACGTGGTGATGAATACAGAAGCACAGTGGAGAGAGCAAAACAAAACACTTGTCACAAATTAGAAGTACAAAACAAGGATTTGTAAAGACAAATGTCTTTCCTTTTCTGTAAACAAATCTGAAAAAAAAAAAAAAAAAACGTGAACACGCGTACAACAGTTAGCAGAAGCTAGGTATGTAGATTACGGTATATGAAGTTTTAAAAATGGATATTTTTCTTACACAAATGCATTGATTTACTTCAGAAGGCCCTTTTTTAACACTGCGGAGCCACGTGGAGTGCTTTTTATGATGGATGGATGCATTTTATTGGACTTCAAAATCTCAACACCCATTTACTGCCATTAAAAGGATTTGTAAAGACAAATGTCAGAGGATTTTGATGCAAGTCAAGAGGAGTCTGCCTTTCCTTTTTTGTAAACAAAACTGAAAAAAACGTGAACACGCATATGACAGTTAGCAGAAGCTAGGTATGTAGATTACGGTATATAAAGTTTTAAATATAGATATTTTTCTTACACAAGCATATTGATTTACTTAAGAAGGCCTTTTTTAACACTCCAGAGCCACATGGAGTGCTTTTTATGATGGATGGATGCATTTTATTGGACCTCAAAATCTCAACACCTATTTACTGCCATTTGAAGGATTTGTAAAGACAAATGTCAGAGGATTTTGATGCAAGTCAAGAGGAGACTGCCTTTCCTTTTTTGTAAACAAAACTGAAAAAAATGTGAACACGCATATGACAGTTAGCAGAAGCTAGGTATGTAGATTACGGTATATAAAGTTTTAAATATGGATATTTTTCTTACACAAACATATTGATTTACTTAAGAAGGCCTTTTTAACACTCTGGAGCCACGTGGAGTACTTTTTATGATGGATGGATGCATTTTATTGGACTTCAAAATCTCAACACCCATTTACTGCCATTATAAGACTTGTAAGAGCCAGGTAATTTTATTTTATATAACTCTAATTGTATTCGTCTGAAATATGACAGACATATAAAAATAGGATGGCTTGAGGGTGATTAAATCAAAGTGTAATTTTCATTTTTTGGGTGAACTATCCCTTTAAGTAGTTGAGCCTTTAACTAAAGGTGCCATAGAATGGAAAACTGTATTTACCTAGGCATAGTTAAATAATAACAGTTCTTTACATAGACATGGCATACATGTGAGTCTTAAACACCATTGTTTCCTCCTTCTTATCTGGTGTTTGCGAAAGACCACATAACACAGACTATGATGTAGTCTATAGATATATAGAAGGGCTTTTCATGAAGGGTTTACAGTCAACATTATGTATAATCTGTCTAGCATGTCATGTAACATATGAGATGAGAACATCTGTACAGCAGCTCCATCATGCTGCTTTACTGGTACAAAGGGATTTCCAATTAAACACACACTGAGGGCTACATCATTTAAATATGTATAGGCTTATGTCAGCCTGCCACGAACATGAACTTATGAGCGCGCTCATTAGCCCAGTTATTCAAAAAGAAACACGATCAGACATCTGCCATGTAATTCGGCAACTTTGCGACACCAATTACGCCGACACAAAACTCGGAAAAGTTGTGGTGCTTTCACCCTCTTCTTAATCACTTTCTGTCAAGGCCGTAAAAAAAGGCAGCGGAAGCTTTTGTCTCGCTGTTTAAGTAAGCCAACACGGCCGAAAGCCGCCAGCGCGACCCATCACTCAGAAGCTGCTAAATTAGCTTTCCCACGTGTCATGTAGAAGTCAGCGGATCCCGTCTCGGCAGGAAGTCGCCCCGAAGCTCTTCCTGTCAGCCTCCATATCTCAGCCGAGGTGTCAGGCGGCTCCGTGGGCGCGTCGAGGTTCACGTGAGCGACTCTGCTAGGTAAGGCCAAGAAAAACCCTCACCTCTTTTTCGTTTTATCTCTCACTGGGCCAGACATGCAAAGGGGCAAGATGCATGGCTTTGCTTTTCTCTCCTTGCTTCTTATCTCAGCAGAAAACAGAGACGGCTACTCACAAAGGGCTGTCTGTTTTTCACTCGTCTTCTCTTCTGGCATTCCTCTGAAATGAGAAGACCGCTCTTTACAAGGGTCACCTGCCAAGGAAACATTTTCTCTTTTCACTTTCAGGTGCTTTTCCCTCTGCTCTTTATTTCTTGTTGGTCTCTTTTCACCGCAACACAAAGAAAGCTCATTTGGAGCCTTGCAGTGTCAAATCATTCAGTGCAAACACTCTCATCTATACTATCACCAATACTCAGCCCTTCAGTTTCAACAACAACTGAATGCACAAAACTACAAATGCAACAAACAGCTGAAAAGAGAGGTCTCTGCGCTTATGAAAGGGGATATCTGAAATGGACATTATAAGGTCCACGTCGTCTTCTTGCGTGGATTCAATGCATCACCAAAATAGTGTACGCATTTATTCAAAGAAGAAAACACTAGAATTTTAATGCTCGCCTGTTTTATGAGGGTCTACCAGCTTGATAAAACTTTGACTAAGGAAATCTTGGTGTTTAAAAACAGGGATTGGAAACTAAAATATATTAGAAAGAAAAGAAAGATTAAAACTAAAAGTGTGGGTATGCTCAATTATGGTCAGCTACATCATGAAACACATCCAACATGTTCTTAATATAAATAATTTGACAAAATTGCAAAAATAAAGATAAAATAACACAACTTATCAGTCTTCCAGGTACAGGATTCCTCACAGTCGCCACAGTTAGTACTGGACAGTTGGGTTTCCCCTTATAAGAGAACATGGATAATTAAATGTATCTATAAGCAGGACATAGTGTATTTCAAGTTTAGTGAGAAAAATAATAAATTAAATACAAATAATAACATTTTCCCTCTTGAACAACTGATTATATATAATTTAAATATGCAATGTACACCTAGATATAAAACAATATAAAAACTAATCATTTTAAATATAACATACTACAAAAATATATAGATTTTATTTTTCTTCCTTAAAATCTGTGGCCTGTTAAAAAAAACTGTTGGAAAACCAGTACATTAGTATCAAGCTATGCATAGAGAGCATGTTAAATAAAGGTCTGCTTATTATTTACTGACAAAAATGCAACCATTTTACCTTGGGATCATATTTTAAGGGGGAAAAAAACAAAGAAGTAACCCAAGTTACAATACCGTTTGAAATTCTAGGGTCAGTATTTAATGTTTTTTTAAACATACTCACCAAGGCTGCATTTATTTAATAAAATACAGTAAAAAAAAATATTTTGAACATTTTCATACTAACTTACAATTTATAATAACTGTTTTCTGTATTTACAGTTGACGTCAAAAGTTTACATACACCTTGCAGAATCTGCAAGATGTTAATTATTTTACCAAAATGCATGTTATTTTTTATTTAGTACAGACATTTACATATAGTCCACAATAGGAAATAACAGTTGAATTCAGAAAAATTTCAAAAGTTTACATACACTTGATTCTTAATGTTGTTACGTGAATGATCCACAGCTGTGTTTGTTTGTTTAGTGATAATTGTTCACTTGTTGGTCCTGAACAGTTAAACTGTCCGCTGTTCTTCAGAAAAATCCTTCAGATTGTTTTTTTTTTTAGTATTTTTGTGTATTTGAACCCTTTCCAACAATGACTGTTTGATTTTAAGCTCCATCTTTTCACACTGGGGACAACTGAGGGACTCATATGCAACTATTACAGAAGGTTCAAACACTCACTGATGCTCCTGAAGGAAAAACCTTAATTAAGAGAGGGGGGTGTAAACTTATGAACAGAATGAAGATGTGTACATTTTTCTTATTTTGCCTAAATATCATGTTTTTATCATATAGTACTGCCCTTCAGAAGCTACAGAAGATACTTACATGTTTCCCAGAAGACAAATGAAGTGCATCAAGTGTACTGTATGTAAACTTTTGAACAGGGTCATTTTTATAAATTCAACTATTATTTTCACTTGTGGGCTATATGTAATGTAATGTAATTTATTCCTGTGATGCAAAGGTAAATTTTCAGCATTATTACTCCAGTCTTCAGTGTCACAAGATCCTTTAGAAAACATTCTAATATGCTTCTTTGTTTTCTTTCAGGAGTTTTTGCTGAATAGGAATTTCAAAAGAACAGCATTTATTTGAAACCAAAAACTTTGTAATGATATAAATGTCTTTACTGTCACTTTTGATCAGTTTAATGCATCTTTTCCTGATAAATGATTCATTTTTCACTTGTGAACAGCAGAATATGCCCAGATCCATCCTTATCAATCACTTAGAATGTCCTTGCAACCACACAGCAACACCTGAGCAATTTTCCCATCAAATTGTTATGCAGAGTAACTGTTATTTAACAATGCAGCAGCAGCCAATCAAATCACGTCTCACTCTAGGCAACAACAGTGCTGAACTATATCCAGATATTACCACCAATCTCATGACAGGTGGAACGGGTAGAACCTGCGTATTTCTGTCTCGGAATGACTCAGGAGAACAACTATAGCTGCGAGAGCTCGACAAGATGTGCGCGTGATCCGCCGTTTGAAGGTTATATTCGTCCACGGCACAAAATTCACAATCTCCACTGCACTGCCTGCTGCATCTGTTTTAGTCTATTTCCCCTTTCTTCCTCCCCCTTTCAGAAGCGGCTCTTGATCAGGAGACAGAAAGACAGCGCGTCTGCGGAGCCAACGGGCGAGAAGAGCGCCAAGAGCCACGGGCAGCTCATAAACCACAGACAACTTCATAAAGAGAGGAAACCGAGATACAAAGAAAGTGAAAATTGAAAGATGGAAACAAAGTGAAAAGGGAAAGGCAGATCGACAGACACACAGACAAAGGATGGACATCTGTAGTGAAGCTAGAAAGCGGCTTCGCTTTGTCTCACGTCGCCTCTCAATACTCTAACGTCAGGAGACACAAAAGGGATGCACAATGGCTCGTTGAGAGACAAAGAATCACTGTAGTTTCTCTGAGAACATTTCAGCCTGCCCAGATCCATCTATCTATCCTCTTTCAGCAGTAACAGGCTTTCCTGTGGCAGGAGATGGTGCATAGCATCCGACTGGCGATGGTTCAGTCCGTTCCTGCCACTGGAACTGATTGCTCTCATTAGATTCTTTAGCCTCTGGGTCAAATCCAGCTACTGGATCTGGGAGCTCGCTGATATTCCGCAACCCAGGCCAATTTCCCTAATGTTTTCTCCCTCTCTTTCATTCCTTCTTTGTCCTTCATTCATTTGGATGTTGCAGCCTTTTGTATGTAGTGAAGCGATGTAGAGGTCTGCACGAGACTGATTTTTTTCAGTCGCTCTCTATACATTTTGGTTTTCACTAAGGTGTTTTTTCTTTTTGATTTGTCAAAAAGCAAAGAGAAAACCAGATTTGCATTTGCTAAGAGAATACAGCAGTGGCTGTGACTTCTAAATGAAGAATCATTAAACATTATTAGCAGTTTTAATTCATGCAAGGAAGAAAAGACCAATCACTACTTGGTACACAAACAGATGTAAGAAAAAAGATGAATTGCAAATGGTGACCCTGGACCATAAAAACAGTCATAAGGGTAATTTTTGGAAACTGAAAACATTTGAAAGCTGAATAAATAAGCTTTCCATTTATGTATAGTTCATTAGAACGGGAGCATGTTTGTCTGAACTATTTAAAAACTATTTAACTGTTTAAAAATCTGCGGGTTTTAAAAAAATCTAAATACTGAGAAAATCGCCTTTAAAGTTGTCCAAATGAAGTTCTTAGTAATGCATATTGCTAATCAGAAATTAAGTTTTGATATATTTATGGTAAGAAATTTTCAAAATATCTTCATGAAACATGATCTTTATTTATTATCCTAATGATTTTAGGCATAAAAGAAAACTCAATCATTGTATTTTTGGCTATTAAATATACCCCTGCTACTTAAGACTAGTATTGTAATCCAGGGTCACATATTATTACAATATATTTCACGTTAAAGATGCATTACAGAATTTTGGACTCTATATCACCAACTAATTTCTATTAATGGACTTATTTATTGAAGGTTTACATATAAAATTGAATTTTATCAAAAATAAAAAAGGAGTCTATATTAAGCGGTTCATCCTAAATTTACTGCAAAATAGTGGTGCTTTGCTCATGGGACTAAAGAACCAATCACCTGAGCCATAAATGTCACATGACTAATTCTAGAGCAGCAGGAAAATAACATCATGAAGATACAGACTAAAAAATGGTAAATAAATGTTTACTAAATAAATAATAAAAACTACAAAAACATAAAAAAACAGCTATTTGCAACAGCTTAACTTGAGATAGTAAAATAACTAAACACTGAAATAAAAATAATAAAACACACACACAAAACACACACTACTTTAAAATAAAACAAAACGTATCAGTACGATTGAATTTTTAAAGTGTTTCTTATGCTCATCAATGCTGCATGTATTTGATCAAAAATCATTGAAAAAATTGTAATTTGTGAAAAATTATTTAAATGTAAAATAACTATTTGAATATATTTTAAAATGTAATTTATTCCTGTGATGCAATGTTGATTTTTTAGCATCATTACTCAAGTCTTCAAGTCTTAAAAAGAACAGCATTTATTTAAAATAGAAATCTTTTGTTACAATATAAACTACCATTTAAAAGTTTGTGGTCAGATAAATATGTATTCTTTCTCTTTTTTGAAAGAAATTAATATTTCTACACTAGGATGAGTTAAATTAATCAAAATGATAGCAAAGACTTAAATTTTGAATAAATGATTTTTAAAACTTTTTAACTTTTTATTCAACAAGGAATCCTGAAAAAAGAATCACAGATTCCAATTTTTTTTAAGCAGAACAGTTGTTTCCAACATTGATAATAAAAATATAATTCAGCATATTAGAATGATTTCTGAAGGATCATGTGATGCTGGAAAATCAGCTTTGCATCACAGGAGTAAATTACATTTTAAAATATATTAAAATAGAAAACCATTGTTTTAAACAGTAATAATATTTTACAATATTACATTTTTTTTTCTGTATTTTTGATCAAGTAAATGCAGCCTTGATAAGCATAAAATACTACATAAAGATCATGTTCCATGAAGATATGTTGTAAATTTCCTACCACAAATATATCAAAAAGTATGATTAGTAATATGCATTTCTAAGAACTCCATTTGGACTACATAAAAGGCGATTTTCTCAATATTTAGATTTTTTGCACCCTCAGATTCCAGATTTTCAAATAATTATTATCTCAGCCAAATATTGTCCTAACAAACCATACATCAATGGAAAGCTTATTTATGAGCTTTCAGATTATGTATACATCTCAATTTCATAAAATTGACCCTTATGACTGGTTTTGTATAGTCCAGGGTCACATATATAAGGGATTCAAAATATTTATAAAAACTATAATAGTATCTCAATGATATTAAAATACCACCACAGTATAAAAACCCAGGTCTTTAGAGAAAAGCATCAGTCACCAGTAAAACATCTACTATAATATCATGAAACATTTCATATTTTGCATGCAAAAAACATTTTACAGCTACTTTAGAATGGCATTCAAAGGGAAAGTTGCTTTTTACTCACATATTCTGTTTGTCCCTTCACTGATTGTCCCTTCACTGAATGAGTCAGTTATTTGATTTTGAACAAATGAGTGAGTGGAGAAGCACTGAATGTGACATGTTGATTGCGAACAAACGGAGTGAACATGGCACACGTTTATGAATAAGAATCTGCTGACCACCAACAGTGACTGAATGAAAGCCAGTTTTCGAGAAATGCTTAAATAGTTAAACAGTTTTCCCAACACTGCTGGAGCCGCTTTGCACAAAAGTGCTTGCTAAGTGACAACTTGCAGACTTGCTTTTCTAGTTTCCAGTCCAGACCCTGATAATGGGAACTCCGGCCTGTGGTTACTTCCCATCCCTAGTGTATCCCATCACATTAGGAGCGCCACTGGTGGGAACAGTCTCATCATCCCTAAGTTTTATTTAGTTCCCAATTAAAAGTTTCTGAACTATCTATGAAATGAATGATGCAGGAATTCATTTAAAATGCATTATATTGCACATGTTTTCCAAGAATGTCTAGGATCTTTTTAACATGCCATTGAAGGTTTAGTTCATCTGCGAAGCCTGACGTGCATATGAATTCATACTCCATTCTCCCCATATCACAAACTGACAGCTAATATTAAATATGAATTAATGCAAAGATAAATGTTTAATGGATTGTCTTATTACACTATTTGAATGGAATGAGA
Source organism: Garra rufa (assembly GCF_049309525.1). Taxonomy (NCBI): domain Eukaryota; kingdom Metazoa; phylum Chordata; class Actinopteri; order Cypriniformes; family Cyprinidae; genus Garra; species Garra rufa. The sequence goes on from NC_133382.1 coordinate 35,295,056, forward strand.
GGAGCTGCTCAGCGTAGACTGGAAATTGCTGCACATTTTTAGGTCAAATGGACTGCACTGCTTTGTAAAGCTATAATCTAAATGTGTTTATACTGTGTAAATTAAACTATTAAATGAGTCGCCGGCTCTGTTCAAAACCCTGGCAAACTGCCTACTGAAAAAAATGCTAGTAAATTTCACAATTAGTTACAAAATAATGGCAAGTATCACACTGAATTAAATGTAAAATTTGAAGTACAAAGACTTCTTAAGGCTTTTCCACACTGAGTGCAATGCAAAAAAGTGAGGTGAGTCTGACTGTAAACACTGTATTTTCTTAGTAAAACATACTCCAATAATCTGTTCTATTAACTATTTTTTTAGTATTGAGATTCAAAAGACCTTATTTAGGGTAGCATCATATTTAATTTATGATACAAATGAAAATGAGGCTGTGAAGCATTGAAGTGCAATGCATTCCATGGATTTTAACAACAAAGCAAATTGTTCAGCTGATGAAACATATTCCTAAAAAAAACTTTCAGTAAACAAGCTCGATGAAAATCCTATTTTTTAAGTTTTAAGTCAATAAAATTACATGATCTACACTATGAAAAAAATCTGTAAAAATAGTAATAATATGAAGGATTTTTTCATATTTATTTTTTCCAGTATCTTTTAATGTATTTTTGAAATTTGCACTTTACTGAATTGTATTTTAGAGTTAACAGAAATTATTTTTTATTTTATTTTTGTATGTGTTTTACATAAGCATGCTGGTAAGCCAATAATACTAATAATTAATATAAAAAGCAAATAGAGTGCGAGCATATAAAATAAAACCACTTTTGAATCATATTTTTAAGTACATTTATTCCATAGTTATTTTGCTTCTGATTTTTTACATTTTATTTATTTAATTGAATACATTTATTCCATTTTTTAAGTAATATATTTATTCCATATTTCTCTTGCTTCTAATTTTTTAAATTTATTTTATTATATTATTATTTAAAAAAAAATTGGAATTGAAATTTTGATTTTAATTTGAGTTTTAATTACAACTTTTTATTTATTTATTTATTTATATCTTTAATTGAATGCATTTATTCCATATTTTTCTTGCTTCTGATTTTTTTATTTATTTACATTTATTCCATGTTTCTCTTGTTTCTGATTTATTTATTTATTGGAATTAAATGTATTTATTTTAGATTTGTCTTGCTTTTTATTTTGATAGATTTTTTAAAATAACATAGAACTGTGCACAATATGTACAATTGCAAGCATATAAAATAAAATGAACTTCTAATTAAACATTTGCATTTTTATTTATTTATTGAATTAAATTGAATACATGTAATCTATATTTCTCTTGCTTCGGATGTATTTGTTTGTTTATTTATTTTGGAAGTGTATACATTTATTCCATATTTATCTTGCTTCTGATTTTTTATTTATATATTTTTTCAAAATTCAATATTTCTCTTGCCTCCGAATTTTTATTTTATTTTTTGGAATTGAATACATTTCTTCCCTATTTCTTTTGCTTCTGATTTTTTATTTATTTAGGAATTATCTACTTTTTTCCCCATATTTCTCTTGCTTTGGATTTTTCACTGAGCTTTTTGTAATGCATTACAGGAATGACTTTAGCAAATACATTTTTTTTAAATAACAGAACTGTGGACAATAAAACCAAGAACACACATGAAGTAAACAGGGTCAATATTGACTTCAAATAAGCAAATCTCCAGTGTCTCTTTTATATAGTGTGAACGAACAAGTCTTAATTTGGGGGCTTTGCATTTACTTCATCTTCATCTTTGTATCTCCCCAACAGCTTTTCCGATCGTTTTCCTGATAGATCCAGGCCATTAATTGTGTCTAAGATCCCCTGAGATTACAGCGAATCTCTTACCTCCAAATGAGACCTGGTACTTTAATAATCATGTATGAAATCAATATATACCACACTTTATTCCTCAACTTTAATGACTGAATTGACCAACACACTCCATTATATTATATATAATGGTCTTCTATATGTACACTACTAGAAACCATAATAAATACAAAACCTCCCACAACATCATTATAGAAATGGAATGGACTTTCTTGACACATAAGGGAGTGGATATAAAGGGCTGGAATGATTTGAGCTCAATTACTTTCGTCTATATGCTGATTGGTCTCTTTTTCACCTTTGTCAAATGAGGATGAGCAATTTGTTGGATGTGATGTGCGAGACGCACTTTACAGTGGAATAAAAAAGGCCTTTGGTTGGGAGACGGCGGTCAGCTTGTGATGACCAAGCCTAGAGAACAAAGAGACAGAGACAGATACGAAAACGAATGATCTTCTCTAATGTGGTAGCCATTTCACAGGAACAATGACTTAATGCACGCTTCTTTCTAGGCATAACGACCTCATTGCGTCAAAGCTTCCCCTGCGCGCTCAGGTCAGTCTGCAGTAATCAAGTTCCGCACACACAAACTCCTCGCTGTGTGTCAAAGCATCATTGCACCCAAGGACGATGTTGACAGCTACGGGTTCCAGGTCCATTACGTTGGAAAAATCGCCCATTTGAGCAAAAGACATCCCAGCGGTTTAAGGCATGTTTCATGAGCAGGCGCTTCTGGCTCGAGTGAAGGACATAAATTAACCATGCAAGCCGCTGATGGACGCGGTTCTCACCGCCAGGGCGTATGCAGTGGAAGTGTTGCATTACATGTTCCAGAGCAGCTATGAAAAATAAAGCCATACAGCTGGGGGAAAGCGAACGAGAGAGATACGTTGAAATTAAACATGCTGATGTGCAGTGAGAACCGCTGCTGGGGGCGGCTGCATTGCATTACCTGCACATTTGATCTGAAGAGAGACGAACCGGAGAGAAAATTGCATAAGGCACCTGGGTGGGTGCATGAGTCAGGCTGTGTTTATGAATCCTTTATTGGAAACGTATTTATGCACTGGATGTGGGAAAACTAGGATGTGCTGGTTGAGAAATGAAGACATCTAAGAGGATTCATTTTAACGTTTAATCATTCCGCAGATGCGTTTATACAAAGTGACTTTCAAATGACAGATATAGAGAGTTTGCACTTCAAGGAGAAGTTCACTTCCAGAACAAAGTTCTACAGATAATTTACTCACCCCCTTGTCATCCAAGATGTTCATGTCTTTCTTTCTTCAGTCGTAAAGAAATTATGTTTTTTGAGGCAAACATTTCAGGATTTCTCTCCATATAGTGGACTTCAATGGTGCCCCTGAGTTTGAACTTCCAAAATGCAGTTTAAATGCAGTTTCAAAGGGCTCTAAATGATCCCAGCCAAGGAAGAAGGGTCTTATCTATCAAAACAATCGGTTATTTAAAAAAAAAAATTCTACAATTTATTTACTTTTTAACCTCTAATGCTTGTCTTGTCTAGCTCTGCGTGAACACTGTGTATTCAGGTTCAAGACAGTTAGGTTATGTCGAAAATATCCAATCTCATTTTCTCCTCCAACTTCAAAATTGTCCTACGTCGCTGCAGAAGTACCGACCTAGTGTTTACAAATTAAACGTGCAAATTAGATCAAACGTAAAGAAATACTGTTTTTTGAGGCAAACGTTTCAGGATTCCTCTCTATATAGTGGACTTCAATGGTGCCCGCAAGTTTGAACTTCTGAAATGCAGTTGAAATGAAGTTTTAAGGGCTCTAAATGATCCCAGCCAACTTCAAAATTGACCTGTATCGCTGCAGAAGTACCGATCCAGTGTTAACAAAGTAAACGTGCAAAGAAGATCAAATGCCCTTTACAAAAAAAAAAAAAAAAAAGTAAAACAGCGATGTAGTGGTGATTTTGAAGTTGGAGGAGAAAATGAGATGAGAGTGTTATGAAGCAGAATACACAGAGTTTGCGCAGAGCTAGACAAGATGAGTGTTTGAGGTTATAAGGTATATAAATTGTATTTTTTAATTTTTTTTTTTTAGAGATTAACTGATTGTTTTGCTAGATAAGACACTTTGTTAAGAGCTCTTTGAAGCTGCATTTAAATTGCATTTTAAAAGTTCAAACTCGTGGGCACCATAGAAGTCCAATATATGGAGAACATTCCATATGAAGAACATTCCTGAAAATTCCTCAAAAACATAATTTCTTTATGACTGAAGAAAAAATAATGAACATCATGGATGACAAGGAAGTAAATTAACGGTGAATTTTTGTTCTGGAAGTGAATTTCTCTTTTAAGGCACAATTTGGTCGGTTACCTGGATGCACGGCCATATTGGCGATACTGGGATGTAAACAACAGAATGGATTGCACGGTTAATATACTACTGGATAAATTATTCTGCTGATTTATGCTGTTTAAACTATGCAAAAAAATGTAAGGAAGCTGCTAAATCATATAGAGAAGGACTTACTGAGCAGGAAAGGGCGCAATATTTTGACAAACTAAAGTTAATTTTTGGTAAAGATACATACAAGCAGTATTAATTAAGATATCAACTTAATATTTCACCTACCTGACCGGAAGTGATAACAATAAACACAAATGTTGTCAAGATACTTGCCCTGGAAATCCTGGTTTAGTTTGGCTTCTTGAGTTGTTATAACTTTTGGCAGTCTATAGTACTTCAAGTATTTTTCCTAGTCTGACCAATTAGTGCAGCCCAAAACGCGACAATAATTGACCATTTTCAACAACAATAATCAGCAAAATATGTGAGTTTCTTTCAGTTCAGTGGCATTGTTTATGTTCAGTGCAGCCAATATGAAAACACTCTATAAGCTATATAATCTGTGCTTATTTACTGGGGTAAATTGATTTCTAGTGGAAACATGCGGTACTGCAACCAAAACAATAATGGTTTCCAAACACTCACACAGTTCGGTCAAGCAGGTCATCCTTCTCCAGACCCACGCGTGCCACAGTCAGATCAGATGTTAAACATCTGATTCTAGTAGTTTTTAACTTCGGTGCAAGTGTCAGACAGATGTGTTTGGCTCTTGCACTCTTGCTGTGTTTCCATGCATGTCGAGAGTGTCAGGTTAAAAATAGTCAGGCTCTGATCAGTTACATTTCTAGCTGTTTTTGAAAGAAAGCATGCATTGTGCATGTATGGGTTCTCATGGGAGCTGCTGCTGCCCTTAACTGAAAGTCACAATGTAAAGTGTTTCTGTTCCAAAAAAAAAACTGACAATCAAATTTTAGATGTGGCTAGGATCACCCATCTTGATGCACATCTGCATATCAATCATAATTTAATGCAAATGAAAACAAGACTGCTGAGGGATAGACATACAGTTAGTTCTTGTAATTTTAACTGGCATCTAATTTTACTGTTTAATGGAAATGTACACTACTGTTTAAAAATCTGGGGACAGTTAGTTTTATAAAATTATTTTTAAAGAATCATTACTCCAGTCTTCAGTGTCACATGATCCTTCAGATATCATTCTAATATGCTGATTTGCTGCTCAAGGAACATTGTTATTATCAATAATGTTGAAAACAGCTCAACATTTTGGTTAAAAATGTAATGCTCTCTTGATGAATAAAACAATTTATTGAGAAAAAAAAAACGCACCAAAAAATAAAACATTTTTTTTAAAAGATGTATTATCAATGTTTCATTGTTACTAAAATCACTACCAGATCTCATGACGAAAACTGTGGAACTTTTCGCAAGAGGTGAAATACATACCAGTAAGTACATATCACTGCAGTTTTCAACAGAAATGAACACTAGAAGCAGTGAAACAGAAAGCACTTGAAATCATTTTTGTACACAGTAATGATTACAGCTCGTTTCGACTCACAATGAAAGAGCTGAAAGAGGAGAGATAAAAAAAAAACAAGTTAAAACGGCATAGTTGTCATTGCGATTTTACATCACATTCACTTTTGTTCATAATATCAGGTAGGTTTAGGTGTAGTACAAACGGTACATTATTTGAAAACGTCACAGGCATTAGAGTTATAGAGACACTCATGGATATTTCAAGTCAGAATAACAAAGCCAACAGCACATAAAATGTACCACATGTACATTCATCTGTTCCAAGGAAAGAAAACCAAACAGTTTTTTAGCGCCCCTCAGTGGAAATTTCACATCATATGTCACAAAACGGTGGTACAATATGTAGATCGGGATCGGCGCTGACCTTTCAAAAACAAGAGTAACGTTAATCCTCTACGACTTCAGCGGCTCAGATGTCGGGAGTAAATGACGATTGCTATGTTCATTACCACATCCAACAACAGAACACTCAATGGCTCAATCAAAGACATTCTTGTCTTCCCCTGCACCTGAGTCACACAATAGCGATCAGAGTTGGACTGTTTCAGCTCGGTGAGGGCGTGTCAAAGGTAAGGCGCTCATGTCAATCAACTATTGTGGGAGTGGCCTCTGTCTGTGTCATCACACCGACAAGAAGCTGAGAATGACCTGATTTTAAGGGGATATTACTTTTAAAGATTAAAAGAATACCACTGGGTGGATTTTTATCATTGTAGGGTGGTTGTGCACACAAACTGTAAACACACATTAATGTTCAAACAACATGTAAAAGTGAGTTTGGCATCTGATGACCCCTTTAATAGCAATATAGAGCTCTAAAAATGAACAAGGAAAGCATAATTTGATAATTTGATAAGTGGAAATATTAAAATCACTTACCTTTCATTTCAGACTTGTGTATCTTGACATGTTTCTATATATTGGTATCTTCAGATCTCTTCTGAATCTCTGGAAGAGAAATGAGATTTCTTTTGCTTTTGACAATGGTGGCAGACGGTAATGCGAGAGAGAAGAAATTCTTGAATAAAGTCATTATTTTTGTTTTCTTTGTGCATTCTCGTAGCTTCATGACATTACAGTTACAGTTGCACCATATAACATTACAGTTGAACAGTTGACTATTTTACTGATGGCCTTACTATGTTTCTGAATCTGGGAACATTTCAGTTGCATTGCTGTCTATGGAGGGTCAGGAAGCTCTCAGATTTCATCAAACATATCTTAATCTGTGTTCCGAAGATGAACAAAGTTCTTACACATTTGGAAATACATGAGCGTGAGTAATTTATGACAAAAATTTCATTTGTGGGTGAATCTTAACCAAATTCACATGGCCATTAGTGGAAGAAAAACAACTGTTATCTAGTTACTCATTATTTTTTTCTGACGTTTTTCATGTCTTGGGTAACCTGTTTGTCAATCATTATTACAATTAACCTCTAAAAACTAGCTTTATCATCTGAATTTTGCACCTCACCCCTTCTCACACCTCCTTTCTTCTTATAGCTTCACTCATGGGTTTTCAATGAGAGCTGATGAATGCCGTACTTCACATTCAATATGGCAACAATGAAGCCAAATAGTCTGTGCTTTAATTAACTTAGCCGAACGAGAGAAGTATGAGGAGTCAATATTTATTATGTCTTGAGACAGCTGGGCCAGCACTGGGCCCGCGTCCCTCAGCAGCCCTGAGAGCTAATTGCCCAGAGGCAAACAGAGGCTACTCTCATCACCAGCGAGGTGAGCTGTCGTCGGCTTCCTAGATTTCCCTAAGTGCTGGAATAATGCACTGCAATCACAACGAGAGCTAGAGTCACAATGCCATCTAATTAAATGCATCCGAGATGATTCCATGGGATAAATTGAAGGATAAGATCCCTGCACATCCTCAAATAACAGGTTGATGAAACACAGCTGCTAGCACGACACATCAGTTGTTAGTTAGTTAGTTCATAGACATTGTATACAAAAAGTATACATTTAACAACCATAATGTGACATACTTTTATCTAATGTATAAATATTGACTGGTGGCTTAAAAAAGAAAGCAAAGAGTACAACATTTCAAAAAGAGCTATTTTTGGCTGCAATAAGCAGAGCATTATTTCAGCCTTCACTGCATGCAGTCCAGCTTCATGTCGACAGGTCTCCAGTGAGACCGTTTTAATTAATGCTCCATTTAGAGTTAATATTAATTTTTTTATGCTTTCTCCTCTTGCCACCTTGTCTTCTATCTCTCCCCTGCAATCTTGTATTTCCATAATAGTGAAAACTGTTGTAGGGAGCAAAGCTTCCCACCGCAATTATATCTTTGTGCCAGACACTGCGTGGAAAGCTGTGCAGGTGTAAAGGTCATGGCACTATTTATATGGGAGAGAATAATAGAATTAAAATGTTGCTGGGTTAATTCAGTAACATGATCATTGCACAAAAAGACGGGATCAGAATGACATATGCCCCTGCTAAAATAAAACAGAACATATTTTGGTTGCTAGTTCAAAGCTCGCTGTACTTACTATAGAAAGGAATGGAAAGTCCAGGTTCTACTGTAGTTTCAGGTTTTGCATGGTCTCGTTTGCCCTGCGGAACAAATAAGACAGAAAGGAAGGCAATTGTTATGTGCACAATGTCTGATCAATGTGTCATTGTCATTTCGAAGATGTAATTTTTTTTTAAAGAGTAGCAAAAATGCAATTTTTCACTACAAATTGCATGTTAGAATGACATGTTAAGTCGAGAAATAGTCTTGTGGATGGCATGCGAACATAAGGTGCGACAGTGCTTTAGGCAACTCGAGTTTGAGTCCTGTCTCAATCTGTTCCCTTTTCTCCTTTCCTTTCACTTCTCAAACTGTCTTGCCAAAAAATACTTTTATATAAAAAAGTGAGATTGACCAGATGTTTTCCATATCATTTGAAAAGTAGGTTTAAGTTAATAAATAGTAAGATTTTTTTTTAAAGAAATAGGTTTATTTAGCAAAGATGCTTTAAATTTATTGAAAGTGACAGTAAAAACATTTATAATATAAAATAAATATAATATAAATTTACAATATAATGTTGCAAAAATTTGCTTTTTCAAATAGTGTTCTTTTGAGTATTCTATCCATCAAAAATCCTAAAAAAAAGTAAAAAAAAAAAAAAAAAAAAAAAAAACACATAAAAAAGTGACCAGATTTTTCCCCCAGCATTTAAAAATAAGTTCAAGTTAAAAAGTAACCAGTAAGATTTTTTTAAAGAAATTAATAGTTTTATTCTGCAAAGATGCATTAAATTGATCGAAAGTGCCAGTGATGACATTTAAAACGCTGAATGTTGTTTTTTGATTTCCCTCATTCAAAAAATCCTGAAAAATAAAAATAAAGAGAGTGGCTGACCAGTTTTTTTCCACTTATAAAGTAAGTTTACGTTAATAAGTTACTTTAAAAAGTAATCAGTATTTTTTTTTTTAATAAATGAATAGTTTTATTTAGCAAAGACACATTAAATTGATTGACATGAACAGTAAAGACATTTATAATTTTGCAAAAGATTGTTATTTTAAATAAATGCTGTTCTTTTGAGCTTCTATCCATCAAAAAAATACTGAAAAAGTTCATAAGTTACTTAAAAAAATAATCAGTTAGATTTTTTAAAGAAATTAATAGTTGTATTCAGCAGACACATTAAATTGAGTGAGAGTAAAGACGTTTATAATGTTGCAAAAGAATGATATTTCAAATAAATGTTTTGAATTTTCTATCCATCAAAAATCCTGAAAAATAAAAAAGAGAGATATTGAAAATAAGTTTAGGTTAATAAGTTACTTTAAAAAGCAACCAGTAAGATTTTTTTTTAAGAAATTAAGCATTGTATTCAACAAAGACACATTAAATTGATTGAAAGTGACAGTAAAGACATTTATATTGTTGCAAAAGATTGCTATATTAAATAAATATTGTTCTTTTGAATTTTCTATCCATCAAAAAATTCTGAAAAATAAAAAAAGAGATATTGACCAGATTTTTTCCACAGCATTTAAAAAATAAGTTTAAGTTAATAAGTTACTTTAAAAAGCAATCAGTAAGATTTTTAAAAGAAATTAATCGTTGTATTCAGCAAAGACACATTAAATTGAATGAAAGTGACAGTAAAGACGTCTATAATGTTGCAAAAGATTTCTATTTCAAATAAATGTTTTTGAGCTTCTATCCATCAAAAAAATCAAAAAAGAAAGAGATTGACCAGATTTTTTCCACAGCATAAAAGTTACTTTAAAACGTAATCAGTAAGGTTTTTTTTAAAGAAATTAATAACTGTATTCAGCAAAGATGCATTTAATTGACTGAAAGTGATAGTAAAGCCATTTATAATGTTGCAAAAGATTGCTATTTCAAATGAATACTGTTCTTTTGAGCTTTCTATCCATCAAAAAATTCTGATTTTTTTTTTTCAAAAAATAAAAAGGATCATGTGACACTCAAGACTGGTGTACTGATGCTGAAAATTCAACATTGCATCACAGAAATAAAATATCTTTTAAAATATATTTAAAAAGAAAACACTTATTTTGAATTGCAATAATATTTCACAATATTACTGTATTTTTAATCAAATAAATGCAGCCTTGCTGAGCATAAGAAACATAACATTAAAAATCCAACCCCAAACCGTTAAACTTTAGTGTTTATAACTTCCATTTTTCATGCTTTCCTTAAAAAGAAACAAACAAATATGGTAGTAAAAACCTTTTTTGTACAATAGCTGCCTTTGCCCAAGAGATCAAAATGTCTTTGCATTAAACCTTTCGCCTACAGAATACCTGAAGATGTTGGGGTTTAGAGTCAGGCTGCAGTAAAGAGGGATAATTATGTGTTGTTCAGAGCAGGCATTTTGCTAAAATGATCCTCATTAGGGAATTGCAGGAACCTTAGGGGTCCTGTTTACTGCGAGCATCCCAAAGGAACGGCAATTCAGGGCCAGACTAACACGCCAGGCGCTCCTATTCATCTCCATTCCGCAGCGGCGAACACTGCAGCAGGTCAGGATATTTTCAGCTTTACTAACATCTTAACCAGCAGTCTTTTGCTTGAGTTGTTTTGATGGCCATAATCCTTATAACAACTAAAGGAATAGTGCAATCCAAAATAAAAACCGATCATCACTGACTCCTCACATCTTGCCAAACCTGTATGTTGTTCTGTTGCACAAAAGAGAAAAAATTAAGTAAAAACTGCCTAAACTTTTGAATTTGGAAGACACACAAGTTAAATGGACAATTATTTATAGCCATAAATTTGTGATGTTTTTAATGGTCATTATGAGATGTTCTATGGAATATTAAAATGCATAAAATCACAAAAACAAAAGGAAAAATTTACTTATTTTTGAGTGAACTCTGATGCATGGCTTTGAAATACTCACTATTTTATATTTTCAGCTAAATTTCTTTAAAACATGTTTTCAAGAAGTTGGAATACATTGGGAGGTTTTCATGTCTCGTTCTGTAATATTTCAATCCATTCTACATAATCTTGCACTACATAAAATCCCAAAATGCATGCATGAAAATAAAATCAAAATGGAAATACAGCCATATTGTGTTATTGTGGCTTTAAATTATGCCAAGCATCCGAGGAACTGCAATGCACTTACAGGAAAACAAGATCATTGTATATAAAATATTTTACGCTTTTGACCTCCAGAATGAAGATATATGGAGCCCATTCTTTAACACCATGAAGTCTCCATTGTTATAGTCCGATCAGGTGATCAGATGTACGGCTAAACATCGATATCGCACCTCCCCAGCTGCCGTTGCCATTTGGTGGCTGATAAAGATCTATCAGCGGACGGGACGGCAGTCACCTGAATGACAGCTGGGGAAAGAGCTTCATTAGTCTGCTGGTTAATGTCAGCCAGATCTATCTACAGCCAGAACAGCTCTGACAAGAATGCAACAGCAATCCGCAGGCAAGAGCGAGTTATCATGGCACGGAGAGGAGATTAATTGGCGTGATTTCATTGTCATCTGACAGAGGAAAGAAGAGAAATGGGAAGAGAGAAAAGAGCAGAGGCAAGGTGACCCATGTTGAAATTATCGCAGATCACTGATTGGCTGATTTTTTACATGATGCATCTGCCATTTTTTCACGTCTCGCTCTTGCTGTTTGGTTTGTTATCACAAGAACAATCAAAGGTTAGTTCACCTAAAAGTGAATCTATCTATCTATCTATCTATCTATCTATCTATCTATCTATCTATCTATCTATCTATCTATCTATCTATCTATCTATCTATCTATCTATCTATCTATCTATCTATCTATCTATCGTTCTATCGTTCTATCGTTCTGTTTCTATCTATATCATTCTGTATATTATTCTGTCATTCTATCATTCTGTTGTTCTATCTATCTATAATTCTGTCGTTCTATTAATCTATTTATCTATCATTCTATCCATCGTTCTATCATTCTGTCATTCTATATCGTTCTGTCTATCATTTTATCATTCTATCATTCTATCCATTGTTCTATCATTCTGGCGTTCTATCTAAATCATTCTATATATCATTCTGTCGTTCTATCATTCTGTTCTATCTATCATCTATCTATCTATCTATCTATCTATCTATCTATCTATCTATCTATCTATCTATCTATCTATCTATCTATCTATCTATCTATCTATCTATCTATCATTTTATCATTCTATCCATCCTTCTATCATTCTGTATCGTTCTATCATTGTATCATTCTATCATCGTTCTATCATTTTATCTATCTATCTATCTATCTATCTATCTATCTATCTATCTATCTATCTATCTATCTATCTATCTATCTATCTATCTATCTATCTATCTATCTATATTGTTCTGTCTATCATTTTATCATTATATCCATTGTTCTATTATTCTATATTGTTCTATCATTGTATCATCGTTCTATCATTCTGTCGTTCTATCATTTTATCTAACTATCATTCTGTTGTTCTATCTATCTATCTATCTATCTATCTATCTATCTATCTATCTATCTATCTATCTATCTATCTATCTATCTATCTAATCATTCTATCATTCTGTCTATATCATTCTAACTATCATTCTATATACATCTATTGTCTGTCGTTCTATCATTTTATTGTTCTATCGTATCTATAATTCTCTCTATCATTATGTTGTTCTATTTATCATCCATCCATCCATCCATCCATCCATCCATCCATCCATCCATCGTATCTATAATTCTCTCTATCATTATGTTGTTCTATCTATCTGTCTATCTATCTATCTATCTATCTATCTATCTATCTATCTATCTATCTATCTATCTATCTATCTATCTATCTATCTATCTATCTATCTATCTATCTATCTATCTATCTATCTATCTATCTCTCTGTCTGTCTATCTATCTACAATTCTCTCTATCATTATGTTGTTCTATTTATCATCTATCCAGCCATCCATCTATCGTATCTATAATTCTCTCTATCATTATGTTGTTCTATCCATCCATCCATCCATCCATCATCTATCTATCTATCTATCTGTCTGTCTGTCTGTCTGTCTGTCTGTCTGTCTGTCTGTCTGTCTGTCTATCTATCTATCTATCTATCTATCTATCTATCTATCTATCTATCTATCTACAATTCTCTCTATCATTATGTTGTTCTATTTATCATCTATCCAGCCATCCATGTATCGTATCTATAATTCTCTGCGGATTCTCTATCTATCTATCTATCTATCTATCTATCTATCTATCTATCTATCTATCTATCTATCTATCTATCTATCTATCTATCTATCTATCTATCTATCTATCTATCTATCCGTCATAATAAAAATAATCTTAATTGCAGTTTTTGAATTTATTTCAATTGTACTGCTCAGTATTTAAATTGCCTTTCTGCATCCTGTTTGATACTTCAATTCAAATTCACTGATTTTGATGTTGAATTGGTGTTTCATGTCATTTTGACGCTGTATTGATCAATCAGCACTTGAAACCGAATCATTCTGATTTCTAATGCAACAAAGCATTCCAGTCTCTCCGTTCCTGGTTACGACGCCAGACACAGACCCGTGTTCCTCCCATGTCTTCAGCCCACACGCAGCGTGTAGTTACGTCACCTCGCTCTGTGATTCCAACCACACTCAACGTGTCAGGTCAAACTCCATTAAATTTATACATGCCGTCAGTCTGCTTGCAAGCCAGCGTGCTGCTGTTCAATTTGCCCTGTTTCTATTTTTCACCCGTGCTCAATTTTAGAGTGCCACAAGTGTTGGGGAAGAGATAATGAGCAGGAAGGCAGCACCACCGCACACACGCCGTCTCCCTCAGCCTGCCGGTCCCCAACAGGCTTGTGTTAATTGCGTATGACTTATCGCCTAACACATGTGGTCCAGCTGTGGGGAAGAGGTGGTGAGCTGCTAAACAATGCCATGGCATCTCTCTCGGCTTGTCTTCCTTGCAGGTGGGTTCAGCGATGGAGATTAGCTTCCTCGCAATCTGGGGTTCATATTATCTGAAAAGCATCACATTTGGTTTTAAAGGGTCATATTCAATGTAAAAACTGAATTGGTCTCCCTCAGGTCAATTTATAATCTTAATACAGTGTTTTCTGCCTTTAAAAAAAAATGATTAAGTTATTTTATATGACAATTTTCCACTCTAAATGAAGTTTAGAATTAAAAAAGTCTTTAAGACTTAAGTGTAAAGTTGCATGTTAATGGATTTTGCCCCAGGTTTGCTGTCAGGTCTAATATAGTTTTAACCGGTCCACCTTCTAATAACACACTTTTTGCAAAGCCTGAATAATATTATTTACACTTAAAGTCAAAAGTTTACATACACCTTGCAGAATCTGCAAAATGTTAATTATTTTACCCAAATTAAAGGATCATACAAAATGCATGTTATTTTTTTTATGTAGTACTGACCACAATAAGATATTTCACATAAAAGATGTTTACATGTCCACATGAGAAAATAATTTACATTTATAAAAATGACCTTGTTTAAAAGTTTACATACACTTGATTCTTAATACTGTGTTGTTACCTGAATGACCCACGCATTCCACAGCTGTGTTTTTTTGTTTTGTTTGTTTTTTAGTGATAGTTGTTCATGAGTTCCTTGTTTGTCCTGAACAGTTAAACTGCCTGTTCTTCAGAAAAAATCCTTCAGGTCCCACAAATTCTTTGATTTTTCAGTATTTTTGTGTATTTTAACCTTTTTCAACAATGACTGTATGATTTTGAGATCCATCTTTTCACACTGAGGACAACTGAGGGACTATTACAGAAGGTTCAAATGTTCACTAATGCTTCAGAAGGAAACACGATGCATTAGCCGAGGGTTTTTGAATTTGAAGATCAGAGTAAATTTAACTTATTTTGTCTTCTGGGAAACATGTAAATATCTTCTGTAGCTTCTGAAGGGCAGTACTAAATCAAAAGAAAATTATATTTAGGCAAAATAAGAAAAATTTCCACATCTCCATACTGTTTAAAAGTTTTCACCCCCGACTCTAAATGCATTGTGTTTTCTTCCTAAGCATCAGTGAGCATTTGAACCTTCTGTAATAGTTGCATATGAGTCCCTCAGTTGTCCTCAGTGTGAAAAAATTGATCTCAAAATTATACAGTCATTGCTGGAAAGGGTTCAAATACACAAAAATGCTGAAAAACCAACTGTTCGGGACATTACTCCAATCTTCAGTGCCACGTGATCCTTCAGAAATCATTCTACTATTCTGATTTGCTGCTCAAGAAACATTTCTTATATTTATAAATATTAAAAACAGTTCTTAGATGAACAGATAGTTCTAAAGAACATTTTGTAACTTTATTACTGCCACTTTTGACAAAGACTGTAGAATACCCAAGACATTTCACTCGTATAGTTTTGAATGGGGAAAAATGCAACGCTCATTATGGCCGCGAAGCCCCGCCTTTTTAGTGAAAGAGCCAATCGTTGATTAGTAAAGTCAGCGCATCACTGCAGCTGCCGTTAGAAGTCCCAGTTGCTATAGAAACAGTCGACGCTTTAAGACGTGCGCTCAGTACTGCGCATGCGCACTGGCTCATTTAGCCGGAAAAAATAAGCGTTTTTAAACGCTATTGGAGCTCAAGGAACCATATTTATGAGGCAATTCATGTTGGATCTCTTTGGAGATTTAAAATATGAAATTTAATTGTCAGCTTGGTGAAGAGTTTTGAAGAAATTGATGTTTCCCCATTTAAACAGATAGGAGCTGTACTTGCCTGCCCGAGTAGCGTTTCAAAGATGGCCATCGAGTGACATGACTTGCCTTAAAGTGCCCCTATTATGCCTTTTCAAATATGATATTTCATGTAGTGTGTCATGTAGCTGTATGTGAACATAAACTATCTGCAAAGTTGTGACGCCGACAGTGCACTATAAATTAAGTTTTTGTCTAACAAAAAAAAGAGTCGGCTCACATTCGCCTAAACGAGTCGTCAGCAATTCGAATCTTTTTTCTGTAACGGCCACACGTCACGAGCTACACATTTGCGTAATGTCCGCCCACGTTCAATTTCGCGAACAACTTGCCCGCCCACAAACAGTAGGCCTACCATTTTCACGTGGATTAACGTTACATCATGTCAAGAAGACGCCCTGCGCTGTGAGAGTGAATTTGTTTTATATGCCCTTCCGAAAGATGAAACTACCAAGAATGAGTGGTTAACATTAATTTTTTCAACACCTCAGCAGTCCAATGCCAATCTTGTGTTGTGTTCGCGTCATTTTACTGATGACTGTTTTTCCAATCTTGGGGAGTAACGTTACAACGCGAGATTCACCAAACACTTGGTTTTAAAAAATGGATCAGTGCCCAGTTTATTTGGACCGGCTTGCTCCTCTGAACTTCTACCTGTAAGTATGATTAATAATTGATGATTGTATTTTCTAGCGATCGTTCAAAATACGTCTTTGTGTACGTTATGGTGTGTAACAACCCCGCACATGTCTTGGTAACCGGCTAACTTGCGTTTCTGTAGTTCTGTTGTTCAGCTGTGAGTGCAATGTAGTATAAAAATTGTGATTGATGCAGCTTGACTGTCTGTCTGCCTAGTTTAAGTAATGATAATGATAAACGATGGCTTAACGCAGTGTTATGGGTTGTACGTTACAGTGTTGAAGTTCACAACGTAGAGGTGTGCCCGGTTCGCTTACAAAAGCAAATTGCAAGCACTTTCCACCGTTATAATATGACACCCACTGAGAAACGTCCTGCTTGCAAAACAGTTTCTTGTCGATGTGCCACTTCAACCGTTTCATCGTCAGACTCCGGCTCGAATTGATAGGGTAAAATCGAGGCTATCTTTTCTATGCATTAACAGGTCTCCACAGCTGTCATTCAGTTATGCCAATGGGCGTTTCGTTTTGCGCTGAAGCGGTAGACCAATCCAAAAGGACTGCACCATCTGACCAATCACAGCGGTGAGGGCTCACTGAAAGGAGGGGTTTAGAGAGACTGATTCTTCGAACTGCTTCACACGAGTCGTTTACGAATCATTTAGAAACGGGGTAAAATTAAATCTAATTTTTGAGAAAACTGAAGTGTTTTTTGAACTTGCATACATGTAAACCTGTTTTAAGAGACTATTACAACAATATTAACTACCTTTAACATGGCATAATAGGGGCACTTTAAAGGGACTTTGCTTTTGATCAATTTAATGCTTCCTTGCTCAATAAAACTATTAGCTTTTTTTTATTTTTTATAATTAAGTCAGCAAAAGCTAGTCTGTTCCAGCATGCCAAGGCATGCTGATCTAAGCTTGTCTTTAACACTGTGTCCAAACTGAGAGTGACATTATACAGCGACACGCAATAAAAGATCTCCATCCCTGTAAATCTCACGTGCTCGCTTTTTATTGCTGTGACATTGTGTAGGTCAGTGAAATCCCAATTCACATAACAGCACATTATATATAAAAAATGTTCTGATTGGCTGTGATTGTGTTGAGTCAAGCAGCATTTTTTCACTTTTAGTGTTGACTTTGCATTTATGTGCAATATGTAAATGTATAATAAGTCAGCTGCATAGTGATATATGAATATATAAATAAATCACTATTAAATGGTAAAGCTTACCCAGAGTGAAGCGTGGACCAGTGGGGGAGCAGGTTATATTTGGCCACCGAGAATTTATCTCACTCTTCATCTCAGAAACAACAGCTCCAGTAATGCTAATAAATAACAACAAACCACAAATCAGACACTTCCAGACATGGAACAACCTCCACACCACTGTTAATTATATACATGCTAGATGGAAGTGCAATTTCAGAACAGAAGTGTAAGTATAAAACAGCAGAGAAAATGAGATGTTTAGACATTTTTAATTATTAAAGTGCCTTTATACAGCGAGAGATGACGGTGAGGTGGAGAGGTCAAGTTACAGTCTTATGAAGCTCTATTATAAAGTATTATGAAGTCTATACATTATCTGTCTATCATCGGTGCATTTTTTCTTTTTATCTTATGTATAGATTATGCTAACAAAAAGCAGCATGAAATTGTATGTAATTTTTCCAAAAAAATCTGCTCCTTTCGGCATATTTGAAGTACATCAAAAGCAAAAGGAATTCTGTAACTTCTTGCACCAATGTTGGCCTGAAACAAATTATTTGAAATTTCAAAGTCTGATCTATTATAGTTTAAAAAAACGTTTTTGAACCTTTCCATTTCAATTAAAATTATATTTTTGGATACTAAAAGTAAAGGCATTTTAGTCTAGAGTTAAAGTGATTTAGTAAAATATTGACAAAATTTAAGTGTTCAAAGATGAACACTGGTAGGCCAGCAAGTACATTGGGAAACCAGGCGTTGCGTAAGCTCCATCACAGGACAGCTTTGCTTCTAACCGCCATTCAGAAGCAAATCAGTGTGAAAGGAAGCCTGTATCCCTCCATCCCCGGCTCTCTCTTCCTTTCTCCTGCTCGCCCTCAGAGTTCATTCTATCCGCTTTATCTCTCGTTCTCATTCTCTACTCCTCATTGTTGCTTTTCGTTCTCTGGCCATTTCTGGGGACAGCTGATAGCTGGTAGCTCAGTTTTAGAGGATGGCTGGAGATAAAAAAAAAATAACGGTATGCAATTTTACACTAAAGGTGACTTCAGAGAGCTGTCAGCAAAGCCTGGCTGTTATCTCTAGAGGAACGCTGCTCTCAAAAAATAGAGGTTGAATACAGGTCTCATAACCAGCCTGAACATCTGAGCTCAGAAACAGATGAAAGCCACAGACATCATGTATGACAAAGAGATTTCAAGGTTCTTCTCATTGTTACCCCAATAGGATCACAGTGTAGGCTTTGACATGGTCATGCTATGATAGATAGGCTTTTTATTTGTTTGTGCCTCACAGTGGGTGTGGCGTCAGGCCTCGGAGAGGCTTTTATTAAACAGAAAAATAAAATAAAAGTGTCCAAAGGGGGAAATAAAGTGTCCAAATAAAAAGGGGACCTGGTGTCCTCGAGTGCTGGGGTTCCGTGAAGGAGGGGCAGAGTACAAATGGGAAGGGTCCAGGTAAGGGGTGGAGTCCGGCGGCCACACGCGCTCCCCGCTTGGGACCGGGGTGCTAGGGGAGGCGGCATCTCCTGCGGCTTCGTCCCTTTCGAGCTTTCACGGCGCTTCCAACGGGGAATCTATGGCCCGGCATCCTGGCCCGTCGGCCGTCACAGCTGCGGTCTTCAGCCGGACTGCGGGTCCGGCGGCTCGTCCTTCTGGCGGCGCTGGCTTCCCTGCATGCACGGGGGAGAGACCGGTCTCCTGAGGAGAGGCGCGCTCGGCATTTAAACAGCGGCGGTGATGAGGCTTTATTCCATTCAGGTGCTCCTCATCACACGCCGCCAGCCCAAGACGATATCGCGCCCCTCCTCTCCCATTCACACCCACTCCCGTCGGGAGCCTGGAGAAGGGCGGCGAATAAGGGACGTGGGTGGTGATGATAATTAGGGGGGGAGGCAACCGCCTCGTCACAATATATATATATATATATATATATATATTACCAGTCAAAAGTTTGGACACACTTCCCCATTCCCCTATTTTCTTTGAAAGGGAAATATGGTAGTGTATAGTATATACAGTGGCATGCAGAAGTTTGGGAACCCCTTGCAGAATCTGTGAAAATGTGAATTGTAACAAAATAATATAAAAAATATTATTACAAAAAATAAGAGATCATACAAAATGCATGTTGTGTTTCATTTAGTATTGTCCTGAGTAAGATATTTTACATAAAATGTAAGTCCCTTGTTTGTTCTGAACAGTTAAACTGATCACTGTCCTGCAAATTCTTCTGTTTCCCAGCATCCTTTGCATATCTAAACCATTTCCAGCAGTGAATGTATGATTTTCAGATCCATCTTTTTAGAAAGAGGACAACTGAAGGGCACAACTACAGTATTAAAAAAGGTTCAAACATTCACTGATGCTCCAGAAGGGAACACAATGCATTAAGAGCCGCGAATTTGAAGATCAAGGTAAACTGTGCTTAATTTGTCTTCCGGGAAACATGCAAGTATCTTCTGTTGCTTTCAAATGGCAGTACTAAATGGAAAAAAATAATATTTCAACAAAATAAGAAAAAATTGGACATCTTCATTCTGTTCAAAAGTTTTCCCCCCTGGCTCTTAATGCATTGTGTTTCCTTCTTGAACATCAGTGATTGTTTGAACCTTTTTTAATAGTTGTGTTTGAGTCCCTCAATTGTCCTCAGTGTGAAAAGATGGACCTCAATATCATACAGTCACGGCTGGACAGGATTCAAACATGCAAAAGATGCTGGAAAACTGAAGAGTCTGCAGGACCTAAAGGATTTTTCTGAATAAAAGTGCTCAGTTTAACTGTTCAGATCAAACAAGGGACTCATGAACAACTGAACCAAGAGTTCCCAAACTTTTGAAGGGGGTTATTTGAATAATTTCAGCTATTTTCAGTTTACATATAGTCTTGTGGACTATATGTAAACATATTTTATGCAAAATATCCTACTCAGGACAGTACTAAATAAAAAATACCATGAATTTTGTATGATCTCTCTTATTTAAATGTAATATTCACAAAAATATTCACGTTTTCACATATTCTGCAAGGGGTTCCCAAACTTTCACATACCACTGTATATATTTATTTATATTCAGTTTATATATGTATATTTTTATTTTACATTTAACCTTTTATTAAAATATATTATAAAATAAAGGAAAAATATTAACATCCCGGACGAGCCCCCATATAAAAATTACAAAGGGGCTCGCCCGGGATATTAATATTTTTTATATTATATATATTTATATTACACTGGGGCTTGGCCGGGATACATGTTTCATACACCAATGAAAATAAAAGAGACACAGCCTTTATCTGAGACTTTTTTTGAGGGGACTCTCTGATAAAATACTCTTATATGTAGTTGGCTAGCTGCAACTTATACTCTTAAATCCCTCTGGGACAGGCATGGTCATGCGGTTGAAATTCAAACCACATTTGTAGTGTTTTTCTGTTTTGTTTTACACAGCACGAAGCCCTAAATCTTTGCACCACAATACAATATCTTTGAAACAATATCTAAGTATGACTGGAGGTTTAAACTCTAAGCTCTTAATTCAGAACAGCTGTTTCTCTGGATACACCAGCATGGCACAACTACCCAAAAGCTTGCATGAATATACAGTAGCGGTTATTATTATTCAACATTGCGCTGTCACTGCACGACAATAAAATAAATAAATAAATTCTCGCATAACATAGTATCTATGTCTCCATATAGACTCTGACCCAGGGCTATATTATGAACATTATTACCCAACGCATATCCCTGTTGAAAAGAACAGAAGCCACTGAATGAAAATTACACATGACCTTTTCTCTCTGCCACAACATCAAATGAAACAACATAGATCATGTATATTGGAGAAACCACCTGAGCCGTTGAGCAGAGGCCACCGTGACTGTGGAGGCAATATCTGCGGACTGCATATTATTGAACCCGTACTACCAAATCCATTCATAATGGATCCTCAAGTGGCCAGTAAACCCAAAGTCTGTCCACAAATGAGAAAACAAGACTTTCCTTCTTTATTTGCTATGCACTTTCAGCCAAAACCAGCAGCCCTGTGTGGGTGCCATGGGAATATTGCTTCTGTCTGGAGAATTTTTGCCAGCAAATTGCCAGCGAGCATGGTTTATTTCTATATTTACCGATATGTTTCTCTCGATGATTACTGTCCAAGAAATAAAACTATCCCAAATGAGCTGTGTTGCCGGCACATTAAAGTCTATGTTTGTGTTTGTTCTCTGGTGCCTGACAATAATGAATTTTACAGCATCCCATGAGATTTCACGAAAATACGACCACCTCTAAAAGCATTAAGACATTACGGCTCGCTTGAGTTGTTTCTGCGCTGACCTTGTTTAATACAGATTTGTAATGATGCATTTAAAGTTCAGCCTGCCAGTTTTTTTCTTAATAATTTACCTTGCAGAGTACAAATAATGGCACATTTTCTTTGACATCCTCTTTCTTTCTCTAGCACTAAACATATTTGGACAGTTTTGCATAAAAAAGTGTCACTTTTAATAAAACCAAGAAGGCCTGTAATACCAAGAGAAAGCTACTCTATTCAGCTTTCCCATTGTTCTCTATGGAAATCGTTTGGTTGGCTGGAAGTACATCAAGAGTATGATGGAGGAATCTACCATCATGTTTCAACATATGTTGTTGATGGAGTTTTTGTGTTTTAAAGTTACTTTAGAATATCTTAATTTCAAACCTGATCTAATGACGAAAACATACCTATGGGAACTTTTTAGCAAGACGTGAAATACATACCACCATGTACATTTTGTGAATTATTCGATATGAAATGTCCACTGAGTATGCCTAAAATTCCCATGAAACAGATGAACGTATCTGCAGTACACCTAAACAGTGTTGGGCACGTTAACTTAAAGTAATTAGTTATAGTTAATAGTTACTTCTCAGAAATAGTAGCTGAGTTAGTAACTCAGTTACATCATTAAAAAAAGTAACTAATTACCAGGGAAAGTAAATATTGTGTTACTTATTTAAAAAAGAAAATGTTCAAATATGTCTAATAACTTTGATGCCCCAATATTAAATATGGCTAATGAATAAAACATTGTACAATAATCTACACTATTTTAATGTTGCTGTGGGTGAATGTGAGAGACACCTTGCAGGGGCTAAATATCACGTTATTGGGGTCGCTTCAACCCGAGGCACAGATATGAAATACATCCCACAGCAACACTGTTGTTGCACCGGTGCAGTCTGACTTGTTTTTTTCCTGAGGACTGTGAAAAGAACTAAAAAAACTCATTTTGAAACTGCAAAGGGTCTATTTTTAGTCACAACAACAAGAAAACAATGTGCTTTTGTAAAATAAACAAGGTGCGCTCTCTGCAGTCTCTGTCTCCGTCACCTCTCTTCACAGACATGTAAATAAAACAACCTGATTCTCCACAAATACTTGCCTCACAGACATGAGAAACACATGCATAGAAAGCTTGAAATGTCAATGTTTAAACGAAGCAAGTCGAAAACAAATATCCTCTGTTGAAGTAATCTGTATGATACCAATGCAAGCTCCAGTAATTCCTGTCTAAACTCATCTCTAATGTAATCATGCCCACGAGTGGCTCCACTTTTTTTAAACATCCACGTAAGTTGCGCAGATATGTAGGTAAACGCCCACCTCCGCAAACAAACGTGAACATTCATCAAGTTAATCTCAGCTACTTTTCATTTCTGGAAGTAGATGCGCGAGAGGAATAAAGCCAGAATTTTCCCTTAGATTAACTCAATGCATAAATTATAGTAATGCCGCATTTTATTTTCAGTAATCGTACAGGCTTTGTAACGAGGAAAACAGTAATTCGTTTGATCACTTGTTACTGAAAAAAGTAATGGCAGTTATTTATAATGCTGTTATTCCCTTCACTGCACATAAACCTACCCGATAATATAAACAAAAGCGAATGTGAAGTGTAAAAACAATCGCAAACATACCATTTTAGCTTGTTTTTCGATCTCTCATCTTTCAGCTCTTTCATTGTGAGTCATGTTTTTCACAGGATTCTTACCCAAGGATTCCGCATCCTAAATCCAATTTCGTTCCAGCTGAATGACGAGATAGTTCACCCAAAAATTTAAATTCTGTCAACATATACTCTAAATCAGTGTTTCTCAACTCCAGTCCTCGGGACCCACTGCTCTGCACATTTTGTATGTTTCTGAGTCTGACACACTCAGTTTAGTTCATGAATCTTTCTACTAATGAGCTGATGATCAAAATCAGGTGCCTTAAATGAGGAAGACATACAAAATGTGCAGAGCAGTGGGTCCCGAGGACTGGAGTTGAGAAACACTGCTCTAAATATTCTATTAATGAAGATACTTTAATTAATGTTGGTAAACAAACAGTTTTTAGTAGCCATTTACTTTCACAGTATGAAAAGAAAAATACTATGGAAGTCAATGGCTACCAGCAACTGTTTGGTTAACATTTTTCAAAATATCTTTATTTGTGTCCAATAGAGGAAAGAAAACAGGGTGAATAAATTATGCCAATTATTTAATTTCAACACCTTTACATACTTTACATACATATCTATGGAGTAGAAATGTTAATTTTGTCAATAAGAGCTATATGATTAGTAAACTGTGGCATTTCTTTTTGCCAAAAACTTCAGCTTGATTTTGGAGCTGTCCCTCTGTCGATCTATGCAATCAATCAGCAGTTTTAACAAAAGCCCTGAAGCTATCAAAAGTCCATCAGATGATGCAAATGATCTGTTTCGCTTCTTCGGAAGATAAATAAATGGAGATTTAAAAAAAAACAGAGGAAGAGTATGCATTGTTCATTTACATGTACTATAGAGCGAAGTTGGATGAAAATCATCAAACCTATCATTTAAGTATAACTATTTATGGTTTTTGGATAAAACTGACTCCATGACTTAGGGTCAGGGATTGCAGGGAATGCAAGATTGCAGTCGTTATCGCACAATAAAAATAGATCTTTTTCTTTTAAAGAGTTTTTAAAAAGCACAACAAGAACAGGTTTACCTGAAAATGACCCGCAACAGCATCATTGACTCATTGCTGCTTTTAACTTGTTTTAAGAGAAAAACGGTTGCAGGAAACAATATTTTTTCCATCATCAAAAAGAATAGAGAAATGGAAAATCAAAAAATGCAAACGTTATTTACTGAAATCGTGAACAAAGCATGCACTTGTACTAAAATCAAAACCAGAAAATCCATTTCTTTCCCCATCTCTGCTGCATGCTCTGATATTTACATTTTGGGGGGTAAAATATTTCATGTTTAATTCCATATATACCCATATTTTAGTAAAATTAGTACTGTACATTGTTGGTCACATGGTCTTCTGACTATCTATAAATACAGCCTAAGGTAAACCTATCAGACCACATCTACATTTTAGTGCTGAATACTTGTGATCAGATTACTGAAACTCATGTTAATGCAGAATGTGTGAAGGTGTCATAATTACTTGAGAGCTTTAGAGTTTAAGAACTGTTAAATCCAGTTTAAGAATCAAAGGTTGAATGATCATTTTTATTTTTCATCTTCTCATCAAGGCGCAAAGCTTTTCATTTCATTTTCAGCTAGAATGAGATCACATGTTTTGCTTTAATCCCTTTCCCGTGCATTGTGCCCAAGCTACCTTACATAAAGTGAATTCCTTCAATGGAAAGAATACACCTCTGACCTCAGGGTCAACGCTGTGGTCTCACCCATAGGCATGTTTTCATTCACATGAATAGGCGCTGATCTCTTTTGCTGGGAAAAGATCTTTTCACATCACAACTGTGACAGTGATTTTTGTGCCGAACAAATTAATCTTGACAGCTTTGGTGCACGTAAAAAAAAAAATCCAATGCACTTGATTTATCTGAGCAGCGAATTGAGGGTTTGAAGGGTGAAGGTCCATGAAATGGTCAGCATTATCCAGAAAAGCTTATAGAACTATATAAACATATAGCTTAGTCATTATTGTGCCTATAAATACAGATCCTACATTAATATTCCACAAAGCAATTATTTATACTAGAGTTTTATTGGCATTATACTTCAAGGCATTGTAGGCAATGATATGGCGGAGCTCAAACTTTAATGGCATTTTATTTTGTCATCATTCATATTATTGTATACTGGGAGCAACAAAACCGCCTTGGCTGCTAATACTGCTCAATAAAACTGCAGAGGTGCAGCATGCAAATCATTATAATTAGAGCTCTGGTTCAGGGCGCTAGCTTTCAAGCTCTAACAATGAAAAAAAAACCTGCAGTCGTGCCAAACCGCAACACGTGCCATTGATCGGCATCATACTGAAGCCTGAGATAATCATTCCCAATTGAGAAGCGAAAGCAACCACTATGGAGTCAAGCAGTCAATACCCCAGTGGCACTATAGTCAGTAATCTCTGGCTCTCGTTAAACACATGCGCTATGGATTCTCTCTTGCGTTCCTTTTCCGCAATGTGTAGTATGCATTGTTCAAAAAGAGATATCAAAGTGCGGTATATCATGCGATGTTACGACTACAGTCTTTGAGATATCTGTTTAGAAATTGTTATTGATTTGGCTGAGCGGCGCGGAGTGGAAGTGGAATTGTGTGTTTCGCCTGGAGAAAAGAGTGTTTTTTGGAAAGTCAGAGTATTTGTGTTTTCTCTCACTTTAAATTCAGTCCTAAATCACGGTTTGTATGTCACCAGGAATTCACAACTATGTAAAATAAAGTGTTTAAAGACAGTCTAAAAGAAAAAAACATACAGTTTAAGTTAAAGGTTTACATACACCTTGCACAGTCTGCAAAATGTTAATCATACAAGGGATCATACAAATTGCATGTTATTTTTTATTTAGTACTGACCTGAATAATATCTTATCTCATAATATATCATAAAGGACGTTTACATATAGTTCACAAGAGAAAATAATACAGTAGTTGAATTTATAAAAATGACCCTGTTCAAAAGTTTACATACACTTTATTCATAATACTGCTGCTACCTGAAAGATCCACAGCTGTTTTTTTTTTTTTTGTTTGTTTAGTGATTTTTTGTTTTCATGAGTCCCTTGTTTGTCCTGAACAGTTAAACTGCATGCTGTTCTTCAGAAAAGACCTTCAGATCCCACAGATTATTTGTTTTTTCAGCATTTTTGTGCATTTGAACCCTTTCCAACAATGACTGTATGGTTTTGAGATCCATCTTTTCACATTGAGGACAACTGAAGAACTCATAAGCAACTATTACAGAAGGTTCAAACACTCACTGATGCTTCAGAAGAAAACGCAATACATTAAGAGCCGTTGGGGGAGGGGGGCTTTTGGAATTTGAAGATAAGGGTAAATTTTAATTTATTTTGTCTTCTGGGAAACATGTAAGCATCTTCTGTAGCTTCTGAAGAGCAGTACTAAATGAAAAAAAAAACATGATATTTAGGCAAAATAGGAAAAATTTACACATTTTCATTCTGTTCAAATGTTTACACCTCTGGCTCTTAATGCATCAGTTTCCAATGAAATGACTTCTCTCTAGTGATGTATGCTGGACTTCTCCAATCATTTTTTTGTTTAAGTCCCCATGATAGTCTAAATTATTTGGCTTTTAGTAGAATATGTTTGCCATAAGGTTATATAAGCTGCCCTTTTCATCACCTTTCTTGTCCAGTCAAATGCTCTCTGCAGCTGAAACTGCAGCTGAAGTCAGTCACTTGTTCACAGAATTACTATTTTCTGTATGGTAAATGGCACATAGTGCACTATGTACACTTTTAAAAATAAAGGTGCTTTAAGAGGTTCTTCAAGCGATGCCATAGAAGAACCATTCAGTCAAAGGTTCTTCAAATCTGAAGAACCTTCTTTTGCCACAAAGAACCTTTTGCCAAACAGAAAGATTTTTCAGATGTTAAAGGATCTTTATGGAACCATTTAGACAAAAAAGTTATTCTATGGCATCATGAAGCACCTTTAATTTTAAGAGTGTAGGGGATAGGAAACAATTTAAACAGTGTAAACATGCTTTCCATTAGGAAGAATGAAGTCGGGTTTCAAATTGTGTCACATGACCAAGAGACACCAAAGCACAGAGCGGATCATGTTTGCGAGTTGGCGTAGACCATAAAACGTATCGGACCCATTTGAATTCTACACAGAATGCTAAATGTTACAGCGATATGAATGAAACTAGAAGGAAAAAAACTGTTAGACTCGGTATTAGAAACATCACTGACGAGTAGAAGAAATAAAATGCCACTCACCAATATATGACACACTTTTCAAACTACACATCCTCAGAATGATTATACAGTAATAACAGTTTTGCTTTTATAACAGTTTCATATTAAATCTAACAGGGTAATCTATTAGACTGGCTGTCATAAGATATCAAATGCAGCTTTACTGAGCTTAACAGCTCTCACTGTAGCTGATATATATGAAATGCTATTGGGCGTTGCTGCTGTATATGTCCCGCCTTGTCTTCCATAAATGATACTGATTTGTTCACTTAAAAGATTAATTCAAGCCCAAAGCACTATTCTGTTATCTGTATTCAGTTCTCACCATGTTGCTGTGCTGTCAGTCATGCGGTTCAGGGTGGCTTTCCAGAATACACAGACAGTTGTTTCTGGAGCTGATGTCAAAAGCTGTCAGGTATCAACACCCTCGTTGTGCGACAAACAGAATTCAGACGTTATTTTAGGTGTCCTCTGATGCTTGACAGCTGCACTGCCCACTGATAAGAAACAATCGTTAGTTTAAAAAAATTCAATTAACATAAAAATCATATTTTAGTTATAATAAAACTGTCTCAAAGTGCAAACCACCTGCTGAGGTGACAACCGGGAATTAAATGATATCTTTTAGACAAGTATGACAGACATAATGACAGCAATTAGATGCCATAGATGGAGAGATGGGTGAATGAATAATGGAAGGGTGTGAGGTGAAGGTGACAGTCATTTTCACAGCTGAAACACCTGAAATGAGATTTTAATTGGTCGTTTTATAGCGCGTTCCCACAACTAGGCCTCCAGAGATTCTGCTCCTGTTCGTCAGGTTCAGCTAAAAGGAAGCAGACAGAAAAGAAAGTTCATGTTGAAATGGAAAAGCAAACTACAAAAATACAGAAAGTGAAACAGTATGCATTATGCAATGACAATGACTGAATTTGAAATAGCTTGCTAGAATGGAGTCCAATCAGAGTTAAGACAAATAAAATAATGTTAGTATGCTGTTCTGAACATTGCCTATCATTTAAAACAGTAGTATGACCCTATGCATGCATATCTAATTCAGCAAATGGTGTCTGGTCATCCCAAAAAAAATTAAAACCGGAGCTTTTTTTAAATCTTGGACTGACAAAGGTTGTTAAACTCACAGCTGGTTCATTTATCACACTGGAAATGTGAAAGAAGCAGATGGAAGGTTAAGTCAAGCGCATTGCATTGTGGGATACAGCACAGTGTGCTCCAATGCAAACTGCACAATTTGGAAAATACAGTGGGTCATTTGGGTATTCCATCCATATAGTAAATTAGCCCATTGTGTATACTGCAGAAATAGTTCCTTGTCTTTTTATTCATGTTGGCAGATGTTTCTTTTACACAGTGAAAACTTTGTTTAGCCTGCGGCAATAACCTTTGGGTTAGTTCATGGTCTAGTTGCCGACATACTGTGCCGTGGTTTGCCGTTTCTAAGCCACCTGCAGTGTTCAGACATGTTATATAAGTGTACTCTAACACAGAACATGCTGGGAAATAATAAAAGGCAATTTACAAAGTGATTGTAAAATGCACATTTGACTCAAAAGCAGGATTCAAAAATAATCTGCGGGTAAGTTTTATTACTTTCATTTACTACAAAAGAATTTTTTTTCTGTTGGCTTTGTTCTTGTTTTATCTCAGCTCTCTGAGAGAAAGTACAAGAAGTCATAAGTTCACAGTTTGTGTATGAAATAACATAATGAAGCAGATCTGCACTGAATGTTTGTACCTTCTCAACTATTTCTGCACTTTTTCAATGTTGCGTGTACTTTTGATACTACAGTATAGAGTGGAATCTCAAGCTACCAATTTCAAGATGAAAGAAAAGCATTCACTGCATTTCTGTGCCACCTAAGGGACTCAAATGCAACTATCACAGAAGGTTCAAACGCTCACTGATGCTTCAGAAGGAAACACAATGCATTACAAGTCAGGGGTGAAAACTTATAGAATTTAAAGAGGAGGGTAAATTAAACTTATTTAGTCTTCTGGGGAATGTGTAAGCATCTTCTGTAACTTCTGAAGGCCAGGACTAAATGAAAAAAAAAAAGATATTTAGGCAAAATAAGAAAAAAAGTACACATCTTCATTCTGTTCAAAAGTTTACACCCCTGGCTCTTAATGCATCATTTTTCCTTCTGGAGCATCAGTGAGCATTTCAACCTTCTGTAATGGTTGCATATGAGTCCCTCAGTTGTCCACAGTGTGAAAAGATGGATCTCAACATCATACAGTCATTGCTGGAAAGAGTTCAAATACACAAAAATACTGAAAAACCAAAAAAATCTGTGGGACCTGAAGGATTTTTTTTTGAAAAACAGCGGGCAGTTTAACTGTTCAGGACAAACAAGGGACTCATGAACAACTATCACTAACAACAACAACAAAAAAGCTGTGGATCATTCAGGTAACAACACAGTATTAAGAATCAAGTATATGCAAACCTTTGACAGTTTACTATATGTAACATCTTTTATGTGAAATATTTCATTCAGGTCAGTACTAAAAAAATAACATGCATCCCTCTTATTTTGGTCAAATATTAATATTTTGTCGATTCTGCAAGGAGTATGTAAACTTTTGACTTCAACTGTATTAAATGTTAAAATACATAAATACAAATGTGTGGACAAAAATTGTGTTGGGAGTGTATCCACTTCTTAAAGATCTATATTTATTGCAAACATACATTAATATAAATATATTTAAATACATATATTTTCCTTGAATTTTTTTAAAGTACGTTTAACAACAATATATAGTACTATAGATTAATATATATAGTAATCATGTTGCAATATATCTTAGCAGTAGAAACATACAACAAAAAAAATTAATAATTTCATTCAGTTTCCACCAAAAGGATCTGTTTTAAATCAGCCAGGCAGTGTGTAATTATTGCTTTGATGGTTCTAAAGCTGCATGTGCCACGCTAATACGTTACACTTCCCCATTGCCATAAGATACTTATAACAGCAGTCGGCATAGTGGGAGTTATAAATTACACAGTGATTATGTGGTTTTAGTTTTATTTATTTTGTTTGTGAACCACTAACTGGAATAGATCTGAGCTCATGCAGCGATGCAAGTGCAGCAACAAAAAGCAAAACTCATAAATGGAACTTTTCAGCTGAAAAATAATTTGCTCCTGGAACTGAACCCTCAAGTTTAAATCATATATTTAAATATCTAATTTTACATTTTATATTTCCATGCATGGTACTACTGCAATATGATCGACTGCATTTTGAATGAAATTATTTTTTAATACAATTAAAAGCAAAGGTCTGCTTTCAGAATATTGAGATGCATGTACATTAACATAATTTACTAAATATACCTGCTGTGACCTGCGTATATGCATTGGCCGTCAATTAATTCATTTTATGAGTCTGTCCTATGCCCTCTACTGTCAGTCTAGATAATGAGGGGGAAAAAGCATTAAATGACTATTTTCTGCATCAAAATCAAATTGCTTATTAGCAGCTGAAATTGAATTTGAAACATGGAACTAGACACAAAAGGTCTGGGTCTGAACCAGAGACAGAGCCATTATTGTTATATTATGAACCTTTGAAATCAAGTCTCGGTTACAGCGCAGCTGAAATTATGTTCCTGCAGGGTAATTCACCTCCGAAAGCTCCATTAAATAGTATGTCAGATCAACTTCCTGAGGGTTAATTTACTTTGCACAACCCAGCAATTACACACCTTAATGCAGATCTCAATTCAGCCTTAACTCACACTACAGCTTTTTAATTTGAAGAGCACACTGAGAAATTATGTTATGTGACTGCCAGGGATCAGGAATATGAGGAATATAAATCTGAGCTTGGCACATTCTGTTAACCAGACAAATCTGGAAATGAAAAGTAGTTTGTTTAAATTGGAATAATGTTAAAATACTGTAAATGACAAAGAATATATAGAACCAAATAACGTCTTTAAGTTATTAAGAACTGACTTTCGAATCAGCCAATCTCCTGCATCAACAGAAAACCTTCAGATCTAAAATACCAAGAAATACAAGAACTTGTACACCAAAGCAAACACATTAAGGTTACCGTTTTTTGTAAATGTATCTTATAGTTCAATTTAATTCAAATGAAATTCACAGCAAAGCAAGGCTGTTTCATTTAAAGCGGAAATACATCATTAGGAATATACTACCATTCACGTTAAACACAGGAAATAAGTGAAACAGAAACGTGCGGTGTAAACATTCTTCTTAATACTTCAGTGGCTTTAGACTGAAGACATTCAGTATGCAAAATACATTGTGACTCATTGTACATGCATCAGGAGTTTCAGTTGAAGACAATCAAGTACAAATATGTCAAATGTGATGCATGTTCATGCATATTTTATTGTTTGGTTATGCATACATCATAGATAAGAAGATATTTGTTTTGTGAATATAGTGGATACTGTGTGGGTTTCTGCTAGAGTGAATAAAAATCTAATTCTAGAGGAAAACTTTTTAGTTCAAAGGTTGTTCTTTCATTTTCAGGTGTCTGAGGGTGAGTTTATACTTCACTGAGTGCTCATATTGTCATTTTTTAACTATAAACTGTGCTTGGTTATAAAGACATTCGCTGTATGTTTGTATGTATGGTGGTATTTTAACTCACAAAGAGCTTATAAAGTATGTAAAGGAGTTAAAATAGCATTAGGAATTCCTCTGTTGCACACACAGATGAAGATCTGCCATGTATGACAAGCTTGGATTGCTTTATATAGGTTGTTTGATTCTCACCAAGGTTTGGATGCCAGTGTTAATGCTTATTTAAATGAACCACATAAACAGAGCAATCCCACCAGAGTTTGTATTAACCGAATCAAACCTGCCAAGTGTAAAAACACCCTTAAAGAGCCTGCGAAATCACTTGAGGCACACAATTGTGATTTAAAGCACAGTTGAGCTTTTTGATCAGATAACATTAAAAAAGACAAATGTAGACCATGTTTGAGGTCTTATTGCGATGACTGACCTTCGTAGACATTTGATATCAAATCTAAGCACAGTTTGAGACATCACGGAGACTTTTAGAGACACACATGGGAACTTTTTTCCTCAGGAGAAGGAAAAGTATCCATTCAAACTCACTGCTGATCAGGAAAAACAATCAAGATAGTAATGGGATTTTTCTGTCCCATAGAATTTTGCTTGAGCGGACATGGTCAGTATTGATGTATTGAATTTGATCAAAGCCAACCACACACTTCTCAAGTTTTTGAATCATATGACAAAGGTTTTTTTTCTCCCCAACGAAGAAAAAGAAAATATCATACAGGTTCAGCATGATATGACAGTAAGAATGATCCCTTTAAGAAATTAAATAGGATATCAGGATATTAAAGGGATAGTTACTCACCCTCATGTTGTTCCAAACACCTAAGACCTTTGTTCATCTTTGGAACACAAATTAAGATATTTTTGATGAAATCCAAGAGCTTTCTGACCCTGAAAAGCAAGCAACACAACTGAAAAGTTCAAAGCCCAGAATGGTAGTAAGGACGTTATTAAAATAGTCCATGTGAAAGTGGTTCAACTGTAATTTTATGTCTATACAGGGTCAGAAAGCTCTCAGATTTCATCAAAAATATCTTAATTTGTGTTCAGAAGATGAACAAAGGTCCTACGGGTTTGGAACGACTTGAGGGTGAGTAATTAATGATGAGATTTTAACTGGTTAATTCAGCTGAAAATTAAAATTATGTCATGATTTACTCAACCACAAGTTGTTTCAAATCTTTGCATTTCTTTCTTCTGTTAAAAACAAAAGAAGATATTTTGAAGAATACTGGTAACCAAACAGTTGATTGTATCCATTTACATACTACAGAAGTCGATGGCTACCATCAACTGTTACCAACACTCTTCAAAATATCTTTTGGGTAAACTATCTCTTTAACATCAGAATGCTTTCCCATCAGTTTAAACGTTGAGCTTTGAACACATTCACAGTCTAAGAGTTGTCATTCCCTTTAAAAAAATAAAAATAAAAAAATTACAAAACAGACTGCAGCAGTTTCACAAGGAGGAGGATTTAATTAATATAAAAGCACTTCAGATCCGCACGCCACCGTCACTACATTATAGTGGGCTGGGGAAATAAGCACTCTTCAAAACTGGCACAAAAACTGTTTTTCTAAGTGAGCCCCAGGGGAGAGACTTGGCAGAGGGACCATTCATTCTTGTTCGCTTGTGCTGGGCACAAACAGTAAGGACATTACGTTTTTGTTTAGCAAATGAAAGCCAGGATACTCATCTCTGTCTCCTCCCTATCCCTGTCTGTCTCTCTCATTCACTCTTGAATAAAAAAACATCATGGCACAATCTCATTTTGCAGTGGTTCAGTTGGCTGCAGGCTAATTTTGTTTATGGGCATCAGACAATTCAGCGCGTTCATTCACAGGCCCATTGTCTTCCATCTTTTGTTTGGCCGCTTTCTGTACTGTTGAGCTTTGCAGATGAAGCCCAGAGATGGGAGAGTTACTGAAAAAATCTATCCCGGTGCAAATGATCAATAACGATTAATTTAAATAATTACATTTTGTAGATAACACAATAAAATAACATCAATTTTAGATATTTTTTAGATTACAGTCATGTATGCAAACAAAATACACCATGAAATATAAATTTTCTTAAAGGATTAGTTCACTTCCAGAATAAAAACTTCCTGATAGTTTACTCACCCCGATGTCATCAAAGATGTTCATGTCTTCCTTTTCTTTAGTCAAATAAGAAATTTGGGTTTGTGAGAAAAACATTCTTGGATTTTTGTCCATATAGTGGACTTCAATGGGGATCAATGGGTTGAAGGTCGAAAATGCAGTTTCACTGCAGTTTCAAAGGGCTCTACACGATCCCAGCCAAGAAAAAGGTCTTATCTAGCGAAACAATCCTTTTAACCACAATACTTTTAACCACAAATGCTCATTTTGCACTAGCTCTGCGATGTGCTTCCGCGACTTCATGCATTACATAATCATGTTGGAAAGGTCACAAGTGGTTAGTTCTTCATCTGTGAACTTTGGTTCAAAAAGGTAGGGTGGAAAGGGTGAAAAACTCTCATTTTCTTCTCCCACTTTAAAATCGTCCGACATTGTTGTTTTACCTTTTTTTAAAAAAAAGGTTTGACTTCCTATCAATTCTAGACACTGCCTTATTCAATTTAAAGTCATTTATAGATTACATTATTCAAAAAAGAAATAACATTGAATTTTCCAAAATGTTTCACCTTCTTGTGACAAATGTAATTGAGTGGATGTTGATTTGTCCCATAGTTTTTGTTATTGGATTGGAATTTTTGATATGCTTTCAGAGATTTTTAGGGTGCAATTGCAGCCGGATCCGGCGCTTTTGATTCTGGGATCTTCTGAAGGTATGCATTCATTATCAGGAGCACAACACAAACTGCTTGCATACAGTTTAACTACAGCCAAGAAGTTAATACTGTTATTTTGGAAGAAAAAAGAGGCTCCTACATGTAAGCTATGGCTTGAAGAGATGATTTCTACTTTACATTTGGAACGAATTAGGAACTGTTTGAAGGGCAAATTTGAGCAGTTTGACAAAATCTGGCACCCTTTTCTCTGTTACCTTGATGGAAACCCTACAGATTAATGCATCATTTGTTAATTTGTTAGTCAATTTTTTTTTTCATCATACTTTACAAACTAATGTAAGGGATGGTTTGTGATGTGGGTTTTTGTTTTATTCTGTTTTGTTTTGTTTATTCTTTCTTTTTCACTTTGATTGTATTCTTTGCACATGTAATAGAAACAAAATATGTGAGATTTTGGAAAATCTTGGTTTTTCAATAAAACTTATTTGACAAAAAAAAAAAAAAAAGGTTTGACTTCCTTTACACGTTTGCTTTGTAAACACTGGGTCGGTACTTCCACCTACATCACGTGTGACCTTTCCAGCTTTCTGAGCAAGAGCAAGACGAGCATTTGTGGTTAAAAAGAATATAAATTATGGATGCATCGAAATGAAAATTCTTGGCCGAAGCCGAACAAAATTAAACACTGGGCTGAAGGCCAATTATTGAACATGGTTTTTAATGTTTTTTTCCCCATGTATTTTGCCAAATTTTTTTCACCATTGCATTAATTAAATAGCCAAAATGTGCTTTTTACAGTTTTGTCTTGCTTTTCAAAAAGCTAGTAGACATTATAGCCTACCAACAAAGCACAATTTAACTTAAAATACATAAGTTAGTGAAATAATATTCATTGCAATTTTCTTCTTAAATCAGGCATCTGTTTATAATGTACTAAATAAATGCAGCCTTGCTGAGCAAAGGGGAATGTTGTAATAAATGTATTAATAGAGCTGTTGTAATGATTGTTATCATAATTTTGTCTTACTTTATTTTATTTTACAGAACAACAGTAAAATTACAATGGTAACATTTATGAATGTTGACTTTTATTTTGCTGGAAACCCACAAGAAGACCTCAGTACTACTTTTTGCTGACAGCAGCAGATTTATGAATGATTCTCTCTTCACGCTGTTTCAGTGCAGATTTTCCTCAAGCTAAGGAGCTTGTGCAGTGCTGTCAGAATACATCCAATGTGTGCATGTATTAGACAACATAACGTTCTGCAGTTTATTTACAAATGGTTTAAGGCCATTTCATGATATTAGTCATCATACAGTAACCAGCAACAACCACACCTTTCTCTTCTCATCATCTGATGAGATTTTGGTCACGTCACGGTATAATTTATTCAGCTTTTTCACTTAATCGGCCTGAAAACCTCAAGAGCTTTTTTTTGTTATTTACGGGCTTTCGGTTCCCAAACATTCAGTGCATCCCGAATATAAATAAAAAAAGAAAGTGACTGATTGTTTTGCTACGCAAGACCCTCAGCTGGAATCTGTAGAGTCCTTTGAAGCTGCACTGAAACTGCAATTTGCACCTTCAAACCATTGGCTCCCACTGAAGTCCACTAAATGGAGAAAATTCCTGGAATGTTTACCTCTTTTCGACTGAAGAAAGAAAGACATGAACATCTTGGATGACATGGGGGTGAGTAAATTACCAGAAAATTTTTATTCTGGAAGTGAACAAATCCTTTAAAGAAATCATTTACGCAACAAATTTAACTCTGTCATCATTTACTCACCCTCATGTTGCTCCAAACCCATATGACCACTTTTTCCGTGGAGAATAAAAGAAGAAAAAATTCTATTTGTCCATACAAATGTATTTTCTATCTAATTCTTTAAGGGACAGCTCACTCAAAAATTTAAATTCTGTCATTACTTGTTCCAAACCTGTATGAGTTTCTTTTTTCTGTTGAATACAAACAAAAATATTTTGAAGAATGTGTGTCGATGGTGGCCACTGATTTTTTCCACACAAGTCAAAGACTGTCGTCAACTCTTTGATTACCAACATTCTTCAAAATAACTTTTTTGTTTGTTTGTTTGTTTCAAAGTGTTCATTTTTGGGTGAACTGTTTCTTTAATTCTGTCAAGCCAAACCCATCCATAATATTCAGAGATCTGATTTCAATCGTAACACATTCAACACATGCACATTCAAAACAATGCTGTGTGGATGCATTGTGCCAGGTCACACATTGATGCCAAATGCCACTGGTTGTGTGTTTTGCATATTCAAACACTAAAAGATGTGATTTGAAAGGAGGGAAGGCTTTCAGTGAGTATCAATCTAAATTTTGGTCTGTTCCTCGCACACAATAAAACAGGCCATATATGGCCCTTTTTTGGAGCTGTGGTCACATTGTACCATCTTTGTTGAAAACGACTGAAGTTTCTTAGAATTTAAATGAATTTAATTTTGAGGTGAACTATTTCTTTGATTATCCACACATTCTGACTAGTCAGATATATAATAGCATTATCTAAGATGATATCTCCAGAAAACTAGTGTGAAGTTTGCTTAGATTGAATTAATAGCAGGCTGATTTAAATGTCAGGTTTTCTTTAAAGAGTTTGGCACACAGCAACATGAAAACTATGTTTAAAAATGTTCCCTTCAGGCTGTCTATTGATCGGATGGTAATATTACATTAATATAAGTTTGGAATGAAGGCTCGAAATATTCTTGTGATTAATTCAGTTTTTTTGCACTCTTCCTCTGGAGCACACAAGGCTTTTAGCAAAGGTAATGGGAGAGCATCAAAATGTTAGGATGTCATTTCATTCCTGAAAGATTACACTCATTTATCTTTTATTGTAATGAAATTGAGTAAGTGATGTTATTAAAACAGGTTTGCATAATTCCCTTCATTCCTTTAGCGAATGAGTCATTAGGCACATAAAATCAAAGGAATTTTACAGTTATGTATACATAAATAATAAATAAATAAAGACCATGATTAATGCATTGGCACTTAAGATTCTTACCTTTTTAAATGCTGTTACTTAATTTGATATTAAAATTTAAAGAATAAAAAAATTAAGTAATTTGTTGAATTGAATCATCAAAGCTTAAAAATGTCACATATGTAGGGAAATTTGTATATATATAAGATTAATAAATATACAATTTGTTTTAATATACTATATAAAATACAGTATAAATATACAATATATATAATTACATTATTGTATACAACTGCTATTGCACATATGTGACCCTGGACCACAAATCCAGTCTTAAAGGAACACTCCACTTTTTTTGGAAATAGGCTCATTTTCCAACTCCCCCCAAGTTAATAAGTTGATTTTTACCGTTTTGAAATCCATTCAGCCGTTCTCCTGTTCTGGCGATATCACTTTTAGCATAGCTTAGCATAGATCATTGAATCCTATTAGACCAATAGCATCGCGTTCAAAAATGACCAACGAGTTTCCATATGTGTTGTATTTAAAACTTGACTCTTCTGTAGTTATATTGTGTACTAAGACCGGTGGAAATGTAAAGCTGCGAGTTTCTAGGCTGATAAGATTAGGAACTACACTTCCATTCCGGCGTAATAGTCAATGAAGTTTGCTGCCGTAATAAGGCCGAAGCAGGAGCAGTAATACCACGCAGCACATGTGCAAATGCTGAACTAGCTGGGAACCCATTTCTGATAATACTCCGCCTGCTTCG
>NC_133382.1:35334758-35411475 GCF_049309525.1 Garra rufa
TATATATATATATATATTTATATTTAGTAAGCCGTGTCAATGAAGAATCTTTGCTTTTCAAAATATTTGTTATATTAGTAATGCAAATATTTGTTTGGAAGTATTTTTATTATATTTTGCAAAGAGTAATTAAATATTTTTAAAAATATTTAGTTTGCGTATATTTTTGGCAAATATTTTGTTTGCAAATCATTTTTTACAACAGTCTAGATTTTTTATTTTTATTTTTTTTTGCAAATATTTATAACAATATAAATACTAAAATACTAAGTATGTTATTAATGCACAGATTTAGTTTGGAGATATTTTTATTATATTTGACAAACCGTATAGTCCACTATTTTTTCAAAGCTTTTTGACCATTTTTTATTTGCAAATATTTTCTGTATTTAGTAAACAGTGAAAATTAATTCTTCTTTTTGTCATACTATGTTTGAAAATCATTTTTTTTATAACAGTAACAATCCAGCTTTTTTTTTTTTTGCAAATATTTATAGCAATACAGCATTTGATTGCAAATATTTTACTTTTTTTTTTGTATTTAGTTCAATCTTTTGCATTTGCTTACTCTAATAATATTGCTTTAAACTAATTATCGTTTGTTTTACAGGAGTTTACAAGGGATTGAGTATCTCCACCACATCCTCTGCTTCGGTCCTCACTAGCCAAACCACACCGACTGCTGCCCCGCCCACCTTCCTGTCCTCCACTAGTAACTCTAACACAAGCTCCGCCCACACGGTCCACAACCCTATAGGTAACCACAGTAACAACACAGCCAACTCCACCTCTCAGGTCCTGATCGGCAACAACCTACGTCTCAGCGTCACTGCGCCCTCCATCGCTAGTCTCAATGCCCGTCACCTTCCCAGAAGTCTCAGCAACGTGCCACCCGCTGCCTTGAAGCTCGCCGCCGCCAGCAACTGTCAGCTCCCCAAAGTCAACACTGGGTAAACAATAATATGCATTTGTCCATGTGTTTTTATTTTTTTCTAACAAATATTTTACTATATTTAGAAAACAATCCAGCATGTTTTTTTTTTGTTTTTTTTTTAAGTAGCGAAAATATTTTTTTTGGACATATTTTTATTATATTTGGCAAACAGTGATTTTTAATAATTTTTTTTTTTTTTTTTGGCAAATATTTTGTTTGCAAATCATTTACTACTCATTTATCAACTAGTAACAGTCCAGCATTTTCTTTTGGCAAATATTTATAACAATACAGCATTTGATTGCAAAAAAAATCCTATATTTAAGACAATCTAGCTTTTTTTTTTTTACTCTATTCAGTAAGCAGTGTCAATCTAGCAATCTAGAGTCTATCTTTGTTTTGTTTTTTTTATTTGTTATGATGGTAATGCAAATATTTTATATTAGACAAACCTTTATAATCCAGTATTTTTAAAAATATTTAGTATAAGTATTTAGTTTACATTTTTATATTTAGCAAACAGTAACTATCAATCAGTCATTTTTTGGCTAATATTTTGTTGCAATTCATTTTATAACAGCAACAGTTTTTTTTTTTTTTTTGCAAATATAACAATACAGCATTTGTTTGCAAATATTTTCTATGTATATATTTGTTATAATGGTATTTTATCATATTTGGCAAACCGTAATAGTCCAGTATTTTTTCCAAGTGTTTTATTCGCAAATAGTTTCAATATTTAGAAACCGTAAAAAAAAAAAAAAAAAAAAATTTTTTTCAATTCATTTTTTTTTTTTTTTTTTTTTTTGGGCAAATATTTATAACAAAATGGCATTTGATTGCAAGTATTCTACTATATTTAAGAGACAAGAAAGGTTTTATTTATTTTATTATTATTATTATTTAATATTTGTTATAATGGTAATGCAAATATTTAAGAAAAATTATTATATTTGGCAAACAGTAATAGTCCAGTATTTTTATTAAATATTATATTTGTGAATATTTTCTATACTTAACAGTGAAAATCATTTTGTTTGTCTTTTTTATTGCAATTTTTTTTTTTTTCAAATATTTTACTATATTTAAGTGACAAACAAGTTTTTTTTTTAGTAAGCAGTCAATCAGTTTTTATTGTTTTTTTGCAAATATTTTGTTTCTATAATTGTTATAGCAGTAACAGTCCAGCGTTTTGCTAGTTTTACTATGTAGCAAACTGACAAGCTTTTTTTACCTATTTAAATACATATTTACTATATTTATAAGCAATGACAATCGAGTATTTTTTTTATAGTAGAGAAGTAATTTTTTACTGTATTTGTATTTATTTTTTGTTTTCTTTCTTTCTATTGAGCAAATACTAGCTGTAGAGTATTTTAATTTTGCAAATGTTTAATTAGCGAATGTTTGTTACAACAATATCCAAGTCTTCAAAAACACTTAAAGCGTTAAAATTTACTTCAGCACCCACATCAAAGTGTCACATTTTGGTCTTTAAATTTGAAGTAAAAAATAATGCATTAAAAATGATAAATCTGCTAATTGAAGAAAGGTGTTTAAACCTTGTGGTTGCTTTTCTGCTCTCTCATGATTGCATGCACAATGTTGGACACGTTGCATGAGTTGCGCAAGTACATTAGTCACTTTTTATTGAATTGTTTATCAGGTTATTAATCCCTTTCCTGTTCGTCCACAGGGAGAACCACGAGCAGGAAAAGCAGTCCCTCAACAGTATAGCAGAGAACACAGTGGCCATGGAGGTGACGTAGTGACCGCTGTCAGGGCGTCCTTCTTTTTTCTTTCTTTCTTTTATTTCCGCCCAGTCCAGTCTTCTGGTGCTGTGCACCAATCGGGTTCGGGGAAGCAAAAGGACAGCGGGTTTCCACAGCGACTGTCTGAACGTGACAGAAAATTTCATCTCTTGTTTCTCTTTACTTTCGCCCCCTTTTCATTCTTTTTAAAAAAATATATATTTTGTTTCTGTTAAGAAAAGTGATGTGTAAATTATGAATATGGCTAATATTCGATGTACAGAAACTACATATTTGTAAAAGCCCACCACCACCCTTGTATATACGCTACTTGAATACAAAACTGTTGAGTTGATGTTTTGCACTTGGGGAATCAAAAAAGAGTAAAAAGCGAGCGAGGGCGAGTGTGTGAGGTCAGCGTGTGTGTGTGTGTGTGTGTGTGTGTGTGTGTGAATAGTCATGTGCATGGTGAGGAAACCTGCTGTTCTACCTATTTATTGTGCTGTGTTTACAATTATTTTAGTTTATGTTCGTTACTTTCTTTTATTCCGTACACTGTGTCCCTCAGTTGTTTCCTGTGGTGTTGTAAGTCTTTAGGTAGCTGCCGATTCCTAAATTTCCCCTTTAATGCTATCATGCATTTGTTTTCCTCCAGTTTTGTTCATTTTATTTAATTCATTTTCCCCTCCTCTTCTGGGACAAGTCGCCCTTTAGGTTCAGGGGTTAATGGGAGGGCAAATTTAAAGGGTTGTCATAGGAATCTTCCATTTTTATCATCCCAAAAAGACAAACAAGGGATGAAGTCTTCACTTTGGGAGCTTCTGATGCTTCCGATTCAACTAAGCACTATTGTTTCGTTTTTTTTTTTTTTTTTTAGTTGATTTATTGCTGCTTTTTGTATAATTCAGTTCCTTTTTTCATATGATGGAAACTGTCCCAGTTTTTATATTATAGTTATTTTTGTATCTTGTTTTGCATTTCTATCTTTGTTTAGTTTTTGTTCAGTTCTTGTGGTGAAGCGTCTTTTGCGCTTCGTTAACGGAAGACTTCATTCTTTGTTGCTAAACGTCACGCGCGACGGCCGACAAGCGCCCGTTCCGGTTTAATGACATCTTTTGAGATCAAGAAGGAGAAAACGGGTGGATGCCAAATTTGAACGTCATCTCCTTGGCCGCCTTTTCTAAACGCATTAATCCAGCAGACTCTGGACTACTTCAAGGCCTGATTTAAAAACAAAAAAACGAAAACCACAAGTTAAAGGTTGTGCCTTCCTTTGGGAATGTCCTGCTCAGTCTCTTCTGTGAAGAGGATGCTCCGGCTCAAGACCGCGGTCCTGCGGTACAAACTTGTCCGGTGTTTGGATCTCCGATGCCCAGTCCACTGACTGAACTGAATCATCCTCCTCCA
The DNA here is from genome assembly GCF_049309525.1 of Garra rufa. Lineage (NCBI taxonomy): Eukaryota > Metazoa > Chordata > Actinopteri > Cypriniformes > Cyprinidae > Garra > Garra rufa. The sequence goes on from NC_133382.1 coordinate 35,338,851, forward strand.
GGGGTTTTCTAGTCTGATCTGGAGGGAGGCAAAAAATGAAAAAATATTGAAAATATTAAAAAGAAAAATATTATTGAATAATTGAGAGAGAAAAAAAAAGATGTGACAATTCAAACATGAATCAGACAATAAAGCCCAGGTTATATGTGAACTACTGCATTGTCTTTTTATTGTGTGAATAAGTGACTGAATTTTTCAGAAATGAAAACTTTTATTGAGTAAGGATGCTTTAAATTGATCAAAAATGATGATAAAGACATATAATGTTACAAAAGATTTCTATTTCAGATAAATGCTGTTCTACTCGGGTGTTTTTGATCAGCAAATCAGAATATTAGAATGATTTCTGAAGGATTGTGTGAGTTGAGTAATGATGCTGAAAATTCAGCTTTGAAATCAGAAATAAATTACGTTTTAAAATATATTTAAATAAAAAAACAGTTATTTTAAATAGTACAAATATTTCGAAATTTTACTGTTATACTTTGGATAAAAAAAATGCAGGCTTAGTGAGCAGAAGAGGCTTCTTTTAAAAAAAAAAAAAAACAGGAAAAACCTTACTGTTCAAAAACTTTTGACTGGTAGTCTCTAAAAATCTCTGAATTTCTTGAAAATATTTGTTTAATAGTTTAAAATGACCAAGATGTCTAGGTAATGGGATGTCACTTGTGTCATGTAGATACTAGGCCTGTCAATTGTTTGCAGATGTTTTAGTCTGTTGACTTAATACTCAATTTGACTTTCCTAAGAAAATGATGCTGTGACAAAAGCCCTGTTTGACAAATGTGACTGCTCTTGATACTGAGCACCATGAATGCTAATGACAATTTTTTTTTAAACTTCCAACAAGCAATACCTGCATTACAAAGTCTTGCAAGGCAGCTTTAAAGGAATATTTGAGATAAAATATGACAGCATTGGCATGCTTTTTTTTACAGAAAAATTCATATTTCTTAAAAATATAAACTTTACAAGAAATTGAATGTCCTACAGATATTGCTAAGAGCATAAAGGATTAGATTACTCACCCCCTTGTCATCCAAGATGGTCTGTCTTCAGATTTTTTTTTTTGAGGGAAACATTTTCTCCATATATGGACTTATTGGACTTCTAAAATGCAGTTTAAATCCAGCTAAATGCAGCTCCAGTTCAGTTAGGGTATGTCAAAAAACTCCCATCTCATTTTCTCCTCCAACTTCAAAATCATCCTACATCGCTGCAGAAGTGTTTACAAAGTGAACGTGCAAAGAAAGTCAAATGCCCTTTACAATAAAAGGTAAAACAGCGATGTAGGACCATTTTGAAGTTGGAGGAGAAAATGAGATGGGAGTTTTTTTCGACATACTCTAACTGTCTTAAACCGGAATACACAGAGTACACCCAGAGCTAGACACAATGAGCGTTTGAGGTTAAAAAGTGTATAAATTGTACTTTTTATTTATTTTTTTTTTTTAAATTAATAACCCATCGTTTCACTAGATAAGACTTCTTTCTCAGCTGGGATTGATTAGAGCCCTTTGAAGCTGCATTTAAACTGCATTTTCGAAGTTCAAACTCACGGACACCATAGAAGTCCAATATATGGATAGAAATCCTGACATGTTTTCCTCAAGAAATTAATTCTTAACTCTTAATTGAATATAAAATATCCCTGGTTTTAATCATTTAAAATAAGTTAAACGGTGCATTTACAAATATGCGACAATATCAGGAAAAAGTTTGTTTTGCAGCAGTTATATGGCATAACGTCATGATGATTTAAATGTTTAAATCTGTAAGATGTTCTTCGATGGATGTGTAACATCAGACTGATGGCGCATGTTTGAGGATCTCATGTTTGAAGTGAGTTTTTGAGAATTGACGATGTTCACGCATTAAATTTCCTCCATTTGAAGGCAATTATATTTTCAGTTTTCCTGTTGCGGACTCTCTTGGCAGGTGAGTCGACTTGAAAACAAAAATATACACATTTATGCTATATACAGATGAGATCAAAAGTTTACACACCTTGCAGAATCTGCAAAATGTCAATTATTTGACCAAAATAAGAGAATCATACAAGATACACGTTATCTTTTATTTAGTACTGACCTGGATAAGATATTTCACTTAAAAGACATTTACAGTCCACAAGAGAAAATAATGAGTCCCTTGTTTGGCCCAAACAGTTAAACTGTCCACAGTTCTTCAGAAAAGTCCAATTCTTTTGTTTTTCAGCATTATTGTGTATTTGAACAATTTCCAGTAATGACTGTATGATTTTGAGATCCATCTTTTCACACTGAGGACAACTGAGAGACTCATATGCAACTATTACGGAAGGTAAAAGGTAAGTAAAAGATGCCTAAAGAGCTGGGGGTTGAAAACTTTTGAAAAGAATGAAGATGTGTACGTTTTTATTATTTTGCCTAATTATTTTGCCTTTTTTTTTTTTTTTTTTTTTTTTATATATAAAGCACTGCCCTTCAGAAGCCACAGAAGATATAGTTACATGTTTCCCAAAAGATAAAGTATGAAATTTAGCCTGATCTTCAAACTAAAGAAATTGTAATCGTTGTTCCTTAGGTAAATAAAAAAATGATCCCTCTTATTTTGGTCAAATAAATAACATTTTGCAGATTCTAGATGAATAAAATCCAGTCTCATTCAACACTGTTTTCTCATTGAACATCCCATTTACGTCAGAAATACAGTGGTTTGTGAATTGCATCTTATGTTCAAATCAAATTATTATTTGAAATGATCACTATGTGGCCTTGGAGCAAGAGAAACTGAGGACAATCTTCTTTTAAATATCTTATTAAATGTCCAAAATGTATAGTCATCACATGAAAACAGCGGGAGATTGATTTTCATCCTGTGAAGAAAACATAATGTCGCACACATTGCAATCTGTCAGATTCTTAACTTGCATTTTCTGTTTTTCATCTCTTACACTGTTTTTTTTTTTTTTTTTTTCTTCAGAGATGGAGCAGGCTGAATTTCAATATGAATGCCAAATCATCTCTCTGTGTGCCAGAAAGCCAAATATTGTTTTTATCGACCTCAGTTGAGAATTCTGAACTGGCCTGTTACCATAGTAACATATTTAAAAAATCGTTTGTTTTTTAGGTTGAGTTTCTTCTTTGATACTGCAGCTTTAGACTTTTTTTTTTTTCTCATTGATCTGTGTGTTTGGATGTCAGGATGAAACAGTGAGTGAGGCTACAGTCTTACCTTATATATAGATGAAGGACAACTGGAAATGTCCTGGATCCTGAGATATGGTTGCTCCACTAATTTTCCTGAAATATCAATGTTAGTAGAAACGATTTGGTCATTCATAACATGGAAATATTCTGTCTGTGGTCTCAACACAGCTCAGTAAGTGTGACTACATAACGCTGTATAAATTTTTGACAATTCTGTTCATATCTTCTTCAAATTCAGTTATGTCTGTAGCACAAAACGGTGCTAGACAGGCGTTTCTGTTGCTTTAAAATGGTTGAGCTCTTTAACCCTTTCATGCATGAATTATGAAAAACGTTATCTAGATTTTTTTATGATTATTTTTATTACTTTAATATGATGCTACAATTGAAATCCATTTTCATTTTTATAAAATTCAGTTTTATTAAATTATTTCACTGTCCACGTATGTGGACACCATGCAACAAAGGAGTAAAATGGGACATAAAGCCAGGGTAAGGGTTGATTTGACAGAGGTGGTTTTAGAGACAAAGTTGTCTGGAATGAGGAGTTCTGTCATATGATACAAATATATTGCGTGTTTGTGCGAAAAATCACAATTGTTTACATTCTTGACAAAACGGCACTTCAGACCAAGACCATGCACATCGATTTTCATGTTGATAGAATAAATGCTTGCGTAGATAGTGGGTTTTTTTTGTTTGTTTGTTTTTTCTCTTAAACCACCACCAAGTGGCCAAGCACAACAATTTTTGTCTTGCAACCTCAGATTGAGCTCTTACACAAGTGTGCTGAGTTTGGCGAAATTATCTCATTTTGTTCAGGAGTTGTTGGCAATTTATTAAAAGTGGCCCTGCCCCTTTTAAAAATGTTGGTGTTTTTTTGATAATTATTGATATTCGCTCTCCAGAGAATCTTTCTGCACTGGTTTGGTTCCGAAAAACCTAGTACTAGTTCACAAAAGTAGTTCCAAGTACTTCTCAGTTATTTAACAAACAATTTAATTGACAGCAGCGGTTCTAGAGGTAAAGTTGTCTGAAATGAGGAGTTCTGTCATAGGGTACGAATATCGCAAGCCCTGCAATGTACAATCGTTTACCCCCCAGTGGCCAATTTCTTTCAAATTTCTCAGACCTTTGGGCCGTGAGTCAAACAGGCCCACTGTGTTTCGTTCCGATCGGCCTCTGTCAACTATGTCTAATAGGTGCTCAAACTTCATCGGCCAATGACGGGCATGTTTTTTTGAGATACACAAAGGTCCTTATAGACACTTGTGGCACTTCGGACCAAGACCATGCACAGCGATTTTCACGTTGATAGGACAAATGGTTGCGTAGGTATAGCCATTTTTATGTTTTTTGCCCTCTTATAGCACTACCAAGTGGCCAAGCTCCATGATTTTTGTCCTGCGACCACAGATTGAGCTCTTAAATAAGTGTCCTGAGTTTGCCGAAGATATCTCATTCCATTCAGGAGTTATAAGCATTTTACTAAAAGTAGGCCTGCCCCTTTCAAAGTTTTGGCTTCCCTTGATGCGAGTCGAAAGTTAGACTTTTTGAAATTTATTGACATTCTCTCTCCAAAGAATCTATCTGCACTGGTTTGGTTCCGATCAGGTGAAAAACCTAGGACTAGTTTACAAAAGTAGGTTTTGCAAAAAATCCAAAATACCCGAAAATTGTGCCCAAATCTGAGGCATGCATTTTGTCCGACATGAGCCAAGGATTGCCAAGCACTTAAGTCTGCGACTGATGGTTTAGGAGTTTTGAGCAAATTCATACTTTTAGTCATTGTAGCACCTCTGTCAGGCCGATTGGGGTGAGCCTTGGCCACGTTGTCGGTGGTGGGAGTACTACCATCCCTCCAAGTTTCAAGTCTCTGCAACTTACGGTTTGGTTTGCACAAGCAGTTTTCTGATCCATGACCATTATAACAATTACAATAGGGTTTTACGCTACACGCTTAAACCCCTAATAAAAACTGTCAATCCACATAAGTGATGGACATTGGTTATGATTAACTTTTTATTCTACTTTGAAGGCATCTTGAGTAAAACAGCTTCATATTTAACAAAGCATATGCAAAACACTTAAACTGGAAGCAATGACACCTGTTTAGCAGAATACGGAAGTTGGTTGCGCATAACCCCTATAGGCGTTTTTCCTGGATGCAGAAGTCATGCCTGACTCTTAACCTGAAAAATGCTTTGCATTTCCGGTCTCCAGTGTTTCTAGTCAAAGTAGTGTATATTCAGAGCTGTTAATCTAATGTTAAACCTATTAAAATGTTTTTAAAAAGCACATGGCTCTATAGCGCCATCACTTTGCAATGGCGCAATGACCGGCATTTGTGCCTTACTCCTCAAAGTTTTAGTGATGGGATTTATGGCTCTTTGAGGGGATCCAGATCTTTGTGATCCGTTCCTTTCAAAGAGCCGTTCAAAAGAACGGCTCTTTTGGCTCTTTTTAAATATTAAGTCAGTTTTATGAAGCCAGCTTGGGGGCATCTCAGTTTATCCTTGAAATAATCACTGGGAGGAATGAGGTGAGATTTGTAGTCAAATAATTAAAACTCAGATATCACACCAATATCTGAGTTTGAATTATTCTGAAATATTGATTATTACCTTATTTGTCATGTGTGGACTATATAGGGTTGCACAACATCCCTCTGCTTAGACAGTGACATCACTATTTTGGATCTACCTTTAGTACAAAGTGTGTTGCTGCGTCCCAATTCGCATAATTATACTATGCCCTTAAAGTATGTACTCTTTTTGTGAGGAAAAAGTACATACTTTTGAGTATGTAGCAGAATAGTAGGCAAGCTTTGGGACATACTACTTCGTCTGTTGCTTAGTTACCTAAATCCTGTCACTGTTTAAACTGCCCTGTCAGTTAATATTATCTACATTTCGTTTAATTTGATTTCCTACCGTATTAGAGAGAAATGAAAAGGCACATTCTTGTACGAGTCTTTTAGGCCGAGAACTTTGCTCGTGTATGCATAATGATGCATTTAAAAGTTAATGACCATACCTATCATTACAAAAGTTCATAATGTTGCTGCACATGAAATATACCATGGATAACATTAAATAAATATTTTTCATTAGGTTACACATTGATTATTTATCACTAAAACCCCTTTCTCTACCTGTCCGTTGGTCGCGCTTATCCGCCATGTTTGTAGTTTTTTAACATTTTTTATGCGTGTTTGTAGTCCTAATCGGATCCTCGTTCACCGGGCAATGTGTTGTGGGCAATATTAGCCGTTAGAGTGTGCATTGATCCACACTTCGTAATCTTAAATTAAGTAGTAGACCATCCGGGAATAATTTGTGTGCATCTGTGTGAAACACGCATAGGAAAAAAGAACGACAGAAAGAACGGCTCCCACCCAGCCGCGAATCGGCTCCCATCGTTCATGTTTATGAGCCGTTCAAAAGAATCGGTTCGTTCGCGAACGTCACAACTCTACAAAGTTTAATGAGTGTGTAAATGACACAATGCTGCCAACCTTAGCTACATTAACAGATGGACGCTATTTGAATGGGTTCTTATGAAGACCGGAACAGAAGAGCATCCAATCTGACGTTAGAATTAGTAATGGCGGCACTCATCGTTTACTCAGAAAAAAGGTCTGTCAATCCACATAAGTGATGGACATTGGTAATGATCATCTTTAGTGTCTACTTTGAAGGCATCTTGAGTAAAACAGCTTCATATTTAACGATACATATGCAAAATACCTGAACTGGAAGCAATGATACCTGTTTAGTAGAATACAGACGTTGGTTGTGCATAACCTCTATAGTAGCGGGCGCGGTCATTCGTAAATTTGATGTGGAAAGCTTCCGGTCTCATTCGTTTTTAGCTTTAGCTGTACAAAACAAGCACGTTTTGCTGCGATATTGCAAACTTGAGTGTCTTACCATGTTATTGTGATGTATTATCTTAATTATGATCACTGTGGGTTGTAGTGCAATAAGTTTTACCGTTTACTGCACTTTGTTATTGTTCTAGCGATTTTCCCACAGCTGCCAATGAACTGGAAGCCTTGCACATTCACAGAAAACTGCTTGCTTCCGCGTTGAAAAATAATGTTTGATTAAAAGTAGAGTTATAACAATCGTTCGTTCTTTGTGTGAACGGACCTTTAATTACCACTTCATAGTACACAAAGAGTGGCTACAATATTGGTCGTTAGCAGCTTTAGCGCGAGAACAAGTCCTGATTTGGTAGAGATTAGTTGAAGGTGAATATTCCGGAGGGCTCAGGTGTCTTCTGGAAGTTCTGGCACTTCATTCTGGAGAGCAGAGTAAGTGCTGGAAATGCGTATTGACTGTTTGTGTGCGGTGGACTCTGTCCAAGTCTCTCAACGTGCTCTTTGATCCGAGGAGGAAAACGTGATGAGCCAACAAGAGGCTCGGATCAAAGATGCAAAGTGAAGAGAGAGAGAGAGAGAGAGTGAGTGTGTCGAGCTTCAAGGAGAAACAGAGGTCTGGTTCAACAAGACAAGAGCTTATTAATAATTATTTCCTTTTGAAAAGAGGAATGTTGTTTTTGTTGTGGTTTGGATTCTAGGAAAAACCTCTAAACGAACCGTTTCTTTGAACCAGTCAATGGCTTAACTGGAGCTGTCATATATATATGTGACCCTGGACGACAAAACCAGTCATAAGGTTAAATTTGACAAAACTGAGATTTATACATCATATGAAAGCTCAATAAATAAGCTTTCTATTGATGTATGGTTTGTTAGGATAGGACAATATTTGGCTGAGATACATCTATTTGAAATCAGAAATCTGAGGATGCAAAAAAATCAAAAAGACTGAGAAAATCACCTTTAAAGTTGTCCAAATTAGGTTCTTAACAATGCATATTACAAATCAAAAATTACATTTTGATATGTTTACAGTAGGAATTTTACAAAAAATCTTCATGGAACATGATCTTTACTTAATTTCTTAATGATTTTTGGCATAAAAGAAAAATCATTAATTTTGACCCATACAATGTATTTTTGGCTATTGCTACAAACATACCCCAGCGACTTAAGACTGGTTTTGTGGTCCAGGGTCACATATATTTTTTAATTAAAATGTGTTTTAATGCAGTATATACACTACCACTTAAAACTTTCAGGTAGTTTATTTATTTTTAATGTTTTTGAAGGATGTATCTTATTGTAAAAACTTTATTATCATTTAAAATAAATGCTTTCTAATTTAATATATTTTAAAAGGTGGCAATTATAGAAATTAATACTATTTTTTAGCATTTTTTTAATTGATCAAAAGTGATGATAAAGACATTTATAATTTTACAAAAGATTTCTGTTTCAGATAAATGCTGTTCTTAACTTTTTATTTATCAAAGAGACTTTTTATTCATCAAAGAAACCTGAAAAAATTCTATTCAGTTGTAATAATAATTCATTTCAACATAAGTGTTTTTGAGCAGCAAATCTGAATATTAGAATAATTTCTGAAGGATAATGCGACTGGAGTAATGATGCTAAAAAGTCAGCTTTGAAATTAGGAATAAATTACATTGTAAAATATGTTCAAATAGAAAACTGTTATTTTAAATAGTAAAAATATTTTTAAATTTTACTGTTTTGCTGAACTTTGGATCGAATAAATGCAGGCTTGGTGAGAAGAAGAGACTTATTTAAAAAAAATTGTGTATCACATACACATACAATAACATATAGTAAAATCATCAATATTTTGTTGTTGTTTTTTTGTTAAATTTTGCCTATGTTTGATAAAAATTAGTCTTGTCAACATTAAGAATACACTAGCTCTTTAAAAATTTCTGTATATTAAACTGTTTCATTGTGTTTCTAAGTAGTTTGGAATCCATTATTTTAATTTCTTTAAAAAAATGAGAGAAGCAGTTTTGTTTTGAAATATTATTACTATTTAAAATAACTCTTTTCTATTTGGAAATATTTTAAAATGTAATTTATTCCTGTGATTTCAAAGCTACATTTTCAGCATCATTTCTCCAGTCACATGATCCTTCAGAAATCATTGTAATAATCTGATTTGCTGCTAAAAACATTTAATATTATTATATTGAAAACAGCTGAGTGGAATTGTTTCGGGTTTCTTTATTGTCTATATTATCACTTTTAATCAATTTAAAGCATCCACCTTTTGTCCACCAAATCAAGGTCAGTAATGAACGTGCAGGAAGCCGTTTTGCTGCAAGGTGACTGGAAAACCCTTAAAAAGGAAAACAGGAAAGAATATCACAGAAGACCCCTGAAGACCCTTATGATTATACATCAAGGTCAGTGAGTCTACAAAATGTCAAATAATTTCATGTTTTATGTAATTAGTTCAGTTTGTAATAACATCATATTCATCGTTCAAAAATTCAGGGTATTCGTAAAATGCTTTTGAAATACTTGTTTAAAAGTTATGTTTGAGATCTGTACACTCATATGTATCCAAGGATACTGTTAATTCTTTTACATCACTTGACATTGGATGAGTCACTGAATCAAAGCTTAGAAGAACATGGCATGAGATATTCAAAACCTTATGAAACCCACATGAATGCATTTGCTTTTCATTGATTCTCATTTGTCTTTGAGTCTTTGAAGAGCATGTGGGAAAAGAACATGTAGCACGGTATTTACAGCTACCTCTATACAGTAAACTCTTAAAAACTCCTGACGAAGATTCAGTGAAGAGCCTTTAACATTAATTGAATCTTTCCATTGTGCAAAAGGTTCTTTATAATTCTTCAGATATTTAAATATTCCAAAAAAATAAAATCCTTTTCCAAAATCTATTTTTGGAACCCAAGATAGTTCCTTAATGGAATCGCTGCACATTTTTAAGAGTGTATGTGGCTCTGTTCCAAAACCAGCCTGCCTTGTAAGACAGTATCCTAACTAAAAAGCTCTGATTTGTAATGCTCTGCATGGGCAGCAACTAAATTGCAATTGATTTGAATAGAGTTTGACATTTACATGCTGCTAAGCTAACAGCATGCTACTCTAATAAGCATAAATTTGCATAGTACACACAAATATTAGGTAAATCTATTTTAAGTTACAATTAACCATTTTTCTCTGTGTTTGCGTATTAAATGAAATTTATTTATAATCAACATTTTTCTCTCTACCTTTTTAAATGATCTTTACACATGCATTACACTCTTAAAAATAAAAGTTTGTTATTGTCATTGATGGTTCCATGAATATTTTTTAACATCTATAAAACCTTTCCATTGGACAAAATTCTTTATAGTGAAGTAAAGTTCTTTAAGCTAATATATATATATATATATATATATATATATATATATATATATATATATATATATTGGGAAACTAATATGATTCTTCTAGTGAAAACTACTTTTGGAGCCTTCATTTTTACAAGTGAGTAGGGAACATGCAATGCTGACTTAGAAGGCAACATAATTAAATGCCTAAAAAGGTGTGTGCCCTAAAATACTGTCTTCGTAGGTGGCTCACTAGGGGTTGGAACACAGCCTGTAAATGTGTTGCCTAGATGCTATAACCTAAAATTAAATTATGACAGTGGAGAATCCCGCTGTGTATTTGTGATATTCTCACTTGCCGGTATTTTCAGTTGATTGAAGGGTGAGAAAAATGATTTGACCTTTCTGTCATTTCCCAGGAGAAAACGAGAGGCAGCGACTTCTCTTCACTCACAAAAGACTGCCGTTGCTATGGTTATACCGCAGTACTGTGTTGAGGTTACTCTGATTATAAGCATGTTTGCATTAACATAATCACATATTCTGTTTACATGAGCTCTAACTTCATTGCACTACAAGGTGCAGCCAGCAGTGATTTTTGCGTATGGATTTTTCATCACTTAAAAATGTGTCCTTCATTAACGTCAGAGAGACTCCTAATAAACATGCAGGGCAGTATGTCTTCTCGTTTTATGTGAGCAGATGAGAAAGTTGTTTGATTTTTGTAGTGCCTTTGTCAATACGCCGGCCAACAATGACTCATCACGACAACAAAGACACTGTGAAGATCAGAGCAGAAAAAAGATGAGACTCTGAAGCTGCCTTGATGCGAAATCAAAAAACCCAAAGAAATGCTGTGAAATTCATTAATTGTTTTCAGGCTAAGGCACATAATCCAATTTGTCTGCAATCTTCAGACGGCGCTGTGGTGTGGAATGATTGATTAGATGCTGGAGTATGAGCTATTCATCAATGCCCATTCAAAATGGCAGTTTGATTATTCTCTAATAGAGCCGTACTGCCGCAGTCACAACGCATTACTTCTGAAGAAGACGCCATGGCAACAGCGTCTTCCTTCCAAGGTGATCGTTAGGCTTGGAGTCAGATGACCGGAGGGATGAAATAGGATTGGTTAAGATGACCTCCTGTCAATAAGTGACAAGTCTATTATGTGGCAGCGTTCAATATGGGAGCTTGTTTCAACTCTTGTGAACAATATTACAAGAACAGTCAGGACTGGCTCATTGCAGTCAGGGATAGACGGACGGACGGACGGACGGACGGACAGACAGACAGATAGATAGATATTGGTGGATAGACAGACGGACGGATAGATAGAAAAAAGAATGGACAATTGGACGGAGGGACAGACAGATAAATAGAGGAAAGGATGGACAGATGGACGGATAGAAAAAAGAATGGACAATTGGGTGGACAGACGGGTAGATAGATAGATAGATAGATAGATAGATAGATAGATAGATAGATAGATAGATAGATAGATAGATAGATAGATAGATAGATAGATAGATAGATAGAAGAAAGGATGGACAGATGGATGGATAGAAGAAAGGATGGACAATTATGTGGGTGAGTTTATGGACGGACAGACAGATGGATGGAAAAACAGATGGATGGACAGATAGTTAGAGACAGATACCTCTATAATAACCTCAACTCCCTGGCGACCAGCCACAACACTCTTGCATCATGGCAGTAAGTTTGTTTCTTTAATCTCAGTGGTGAAAGAAACTCTTTGTTTTATGAATCCACTTTTAACCGAAGTGTGAGTTGAGGGCATCTCCTCCAGCCCGTCTGCGTCTCTCCTCTTCTGCTCTGCGTTCTCTCGCTCCGGGCGGATGAGGGTTAGGCAGGTGCATCAGACACAGTGCCTCTGTTGTGAGCCCTCTCACTGATCTATCTATCCTCTCCTCCATCCGTTCCTTCAATCTCTCTGCCTCTTCACTCTTTGAACAGGTGCGTACAAATCCTCTCCCTGGCAGCCAAAACACACCCTGTGCCAAACATCCCAGACACTCAGACCAACAAAAAAAGACAAAATATCACATTTTCCAATTCCCAGACTGCTGTTCAGGGATTTCTCAAACATTGCTGGAAACCTGTTTTGCTTCTGCAATATTCTGCAGAGAATATTTCATATTATTCACTGTTAAAAAAATAATGTTTACAGTTAGAGTCAAAAAATATTTCACTGTTCAATATTTTCATCTATCTATCTATCTATCTATCTATCTATCTATCTATCTATCTATCTATCTATCTATCTATCTATCTATCTATCTATCTATCTATCTATCTATCTATCTATCTATCTATCTATCTATCTATCTATCTATCTGAACGCCTATCCATTCATCTCTCCATACTTTTTTCTATCTGTCCATTTGTCTGTCCTTTCTTCCACCATCTATCTGTCCCTCTGTCCATCTTCATCTATCTATCTATCTATCTATCTATCTATCTATCTATCTATCTATCTATCTGAACGCCTATCCATTCATCTCTCCATACTTTTTTCTATCTGTCCATTTGTCTGTCCTTTCTTTCACCATCTATCTGTCCCTCTGTCCATCTTCATCTATCTATCTATCTATCTATCTATCTATCTATCTGAACACCTATCCATTCATCTCTCCATACTTTTTTCTATCTGTCCATTTGTCTGTCCTTTCTTCCACCATCTATCTGTCCCTCTGTCCATCTTCATCTATCTATCTATCTATCTATCTATCTATCTATCTATCTATCTATCTATCTATCTATCTATCTATCTATCTGAACGCCTATCCATTCATCTCTCCATACTTTTTTCTGTCCATTTGTCTGTCCTTTCTTTCACCATCTATCTGTCCCTCTGTCCATCTTCATCTATCTATCTATCTATCTATCTATCTATCTATCTATCTATCTATCTATCTATCTATCTGAACGCCTATCCATTCATCTCTCCATACTTTTTTCTATCTGTCCATGTCTGTCCTTTCTTTCACCATCTATCTGTCCCTCTGTCCATCTTCATCCATCTATCTATCTATCTATCTATCTATCTATCTATCTATCTATCTATCTATCTATCTATCTATCTATCTATCTATCTATCTATCTATCTGAACGCCTATCCATTCATCTCTCCATACTTTTTTCTATCTGTCCATTTGTCTGTCCTTTCTTCTACCATCTATCTGTCCCTCTGTCCATCTATCTATCTATCCATCCATCCATCCATCCATCCATTTTCCCGTCATCTATCTATCCGTCTATCTTCGTCCTTTCTTCCGCTACCTCCCATCTCTCCATACTTTTTTCTATCTGTCCGTCTGTCTATCCGTCCGTCTGTCCATCTTCATCCTTTCTTCCGCTATCTGTCTGTCTGTCTCTTTGTCTATCTGTCCGTCCTTCTGACTATTCGTCCGTCCTTCTGTCTATCCACCCATCTGTCCGTACTTTTTCTATCTATCTATCTGTCCATTTGTCCGTCCTTTGCATGACATGAAGTTAATTAAATTCGACTAGACTTGCTGTGTCTCTTCATACTGTTTTGTATAAGATTCTCAGAGCAGGGAGTCTAAATCTTTTGGAGTCGTTTTCCAAACGAGTGTCTGTCTGATCGATGCAGTGGTCGATGTTTAGTGTGTTACTGAAGAAGAGCTTGAGGATAATGACGGTAATTGGCTGGTCTGATAGATTGCCGCATTCATTCTGCCTTTTTGCATGAAAAAGAATAAGAAACGCTGGACTCATGTTCAGAAGTGCTGTAGACTCCAGCTTGTTTTTCATACACAATAAGGGGAAGAACAAGTATTTATTATGTTGACTTGACAACATACTGTTATTGTACAAACTTCAGTTAGCCTTTTTTCATTAACTTTGAAGTTGTGCTACATAAGTATATGTCTTTCTGGCTAAAAGCCTAAGGAAATATAGAAACCTTCAAATGCCTATGTATTTGTATGTGTGTAAATCTATATAACTACCTAACAACCACAAAAAGCAACCACTTAGCAATGCTTTCATCTCTTTAAACATCAAAGTGTTTTATAGCCAGGCAAATCTATCAATCCAACATTTGTCCCTCATTCTTTTCTTTTTCTTTCTGTTGTTTTGTAGCTAAAATACGTTAAGCTGTTAATCTCCTCAAATTGTGTTCGAGCTGCAAACTTCTCATCCAATCAATAGTTCAATCTGGTGGGACAGCTGTGAACCAATGATACCAGCGATTCTTTTAAGTGAACTATTGAAAGAGAGAGAGAGAGCATGAAGGAGAGAGTGTATATGGATGCAGTATGGATAGATGTTGAAGTGGATTTATTTAGCTCCTCCAGTCTTACTCATCTATTTTTAGGGCTTTGTCACAAAGGCTTTGTTTTTTCACTCCCACACACACAAAAACAAAAACACTCAAGAACCAAAGCTGTGCATTTATTGCTTTAAACCTACACCCACATCCATCTCCACTCGTCAGACCAAAACACTCCTGAATCGTAAAAGTGTGTGTGCGTTAATTAATATTTAATGAGCTGCACCTGTGAGACTAATAAGCTGTGACTGGGATTCCCTATCGCCCAAATACACACTGTTTGTGGAATAACATACTAGCATACTATACTTACTATTTCTATTATTTAAAAAAATATATATTATTATATTTTTAAATTTCATTTATACTCAATACTCAGATGTAAACAACAGCATTGATTACATGGTGAATGTATTTACGTTGTTCTGCGAAAAATCGTGTTGAAGCTGCTAAATCATACAGAGAATGACTAAGTAAGCAGGAAAGGGTGCAATATTTTGACAAACTAAAGTTAATAGGGGGTAAAGATACATATGAGTATTTAATTAACATATTAGCCTATAGGCTATACAGTGAGAATAAAAGCCATTCTTTTATTTATTTTATTATTTTTTTTTTTATTATTAAAGTGCCCCTATTATGCCATTTTAAAGGTAGTTAATATTGTTGTAATAGTCTCTTAAAACAGGTTTACATGTATGCAAGTTCAAAAAACACTTTAGTTTTCTCCAAAATTAGATTTATTTTTACCCCGTTTCTAAATGATTCGTAAACGACTCGTGTGAAGCAGTTCGAAGAATCAGTCTCTCTAAACCCCTCCTTTCCGTGAGCCCTCACTGCTGTGATTGGTCAGATGGTGCAGTCCTTTTGGATTGGTCTACCGCTACAGCGCAAAACGAAACGCCCATTGGCATAACTGAATGACAGCTGCGGAGACCTGTTAATGCATAGAAAAGATAGCCTCGATTTTACCCTATCAATTCGAGCTGGAGTCTGACGATGAAACGGTTGAAGTGTCACATCGACAAGAAACTGTTTTGCAAGCACGACCGGAGCAGGACGTTTCTCAGTGGGTGTCAAATGTTAACTGTGGACAGTGTTTGCAATTTGCTTTTGTAAGCGAACCGGGCACACCTCTACGTTGTGAACTTCAACACTGTACAATCCATAACACTGCGTTAAGCCATCGTTTATCATTATCATTACTTAAACTAATAAGGCAGACAGACAGTCAAGCTGCATCAATCACAAGACTTTTTAGACTACATTGCACTCACAGCTGAACAACAGAACTACAGAAACGCAAGTTAGCCGGTTACCAAGACATGTGGGGGGTTGTTACACACCATAACGTACACAAAGACGTATTTTGAACGATCGCTAGAAAATACAATTATTAATCATACTTACAGGTAGAAGTTCAGAGGAGCAAGCCGGTCCAAATAAACTGGGCACTGATCCATGTTTTAAAACCAAGTGTTTGGTGAATCTCGCGTTGTAACGTTACTCCCCAAGATTAGAAAAGCAGTCATCAGTAAAATGACGCGAACACAACACAAGATTGGCATTGGACTGCTGAGGTGTTGAAAAAATTAATGTTAACCACTGATAGTTTCATCTTTTGGAAGGGCATATAAAACAAATTCACTCTCACAGGCTGTCACAGCGCAGGGCGTCTTCTTGACATGATGTAATCCACGTGAAAATGGTAGGCCTGCTGTTTGTGGGCGGGCAAGTTGTTCGCGAAATTGAATGTGGGCGGACATTACGCAAATGTGTAGCTCGTGACGTGTGGCCGTTACAGAAAAAAGATTCGAATTGCTGACGACTCGTTTAGGCGAATGTGAGCCGACTCTTTTTTTTGATAGACAAAAACTTTATTTATAGTGCACTGTCGGCGTCACAACTTTGCAGATAGTTTATGTTCACATACAGCTACATGACACACTACATGAAATATCATATTTGAAAAGGCATAATAGGGGCACTTTAAAATCATGCTTATTTTTTTCTTCCAGGGTATAAAAGTGGCAGCACACATATTATAGTACAACCATGTTTAATTTTGTGTTTTATGGTTTTAAACAGTTAAGCTATGGATGTCTGATTTATTTAGTCATTACTGTGGTTTTCTGTCAATACTGTAGTAAAACCATGGTTAATTTTGTAGTTGCTGTGATTTTACTACAAAAAACACAGTAAAACCATGCTTATTGTAGTAAAACCATGGTTAATTTTGTAGTTATCATGGTTTTACTGCAAATACTATGGTAAAACCGAGGTTAATTCTGTGGTTACTATGGTTTTAATACGAAAACATAGTTAAATCACAGTTCTTGTAGTAAAACCATAGTCAATTTTATAATTACTATGGTTTTACTGCAAATGCTGTGGTAAAACCATGGTTAATTCTGTGGTTACTATGGTTTTAATACAAAAACATAGTTAAACCATGGTTCTTGTAGTAAAATCATAGTTAATTTTGTAATTACTATGGTTTTACTGCAAATGTTGTGTAAAACCATGGCTAATTCTGTAGTTGCTATGGTTTTACTACAAAAACGTTAAGCCATGGTTCTTGCAGTGAAACCATAGTTAATTTTGTAGTTACCATGGTTTTACTGCAAATGCTATGGTAAAACCAAGGTTAATTCTTACTATGGTTTTAATGCAAAAACATAGTTAAACCACAGTTCTTGTAGTAAAACCATAGTTAATTTTGTAATTACTATGGTTTTACTGCAAATGCTGTGGTAAAACCATGGTTAATTCTGTGGTTACTATGGTTTTAATACAAAAACATAGTTAAACCATGGTTCTTGTAGTAAAACCATAGTTAATTTTGTAGTTACCATGTTTTTTTCTCCAAGTCCTATAGTAAAACCATAGTTTATTTTGTGCTTACTATCGTTTTACTACCAAAACGATAGTTAAACCATGGTTAATTTTCATAAATGATATTTCACCTACCTGACTGGAAATAAGAACAAACACGAATGTTGTTAAGATTCTTGACCTGGAAATCCTGGTTCAGTTTGTCCAACCACAAAAGCCTTTTTGTTCCTCAGACTGTTTTTTTTTTTTTTTTTTTTTTTTTTTGCATTCTTCTCCTTTTTGTCACAACTTTTGGCAGTCTATAGTAGGCTACTCCAATGTTTTCCTGGTCCGACCGATTAGTACAGCCCAAAACATTTTCAGCAGCAATAATCAGCAAAATATGCCAGTTTCGTTCGGTTCAGTGCTATTGCTTACGTTCATTGCCGCCAAAATTGCCGATTGATGATGCGTCATGAAAACGCTGAATTGTTTTATTAATGATTTCATTATTTATTTATTTATTTAAGTTTTAGCTTTGGTTAATTTTATTACGTCGTCAAGATAAATAAAAATGTGAAATGCTTTCATGGCAACTATAGATATTTCAATTAATGTTTATTTTAGCCTATTTAAAGTAACACTCTTTATGGTTTCAGTTTTAGTGAACTATAACCATGATACATACCTATAAACCGCAGGAAAAAAATAAAAGTATAATAGTATGCATTCCCCAACGCAACCAAATCTGTTCTATGATTAGCTCCATTACAGGCCTCTAAAAACCATTGTCGGATCAGTATTAGATGAGCACAGCAGGACGCTGAACTAACACAAACCCCCTGTCATGCGATCCGTTTACCCCTGTAATCTCTGAGCACATGAGGTGTGTTTGCTCATGGATTATCATCAACACTCCAGTCTGTGCCGATCTGTTATCACATTTACATCGAGAATATCACAACGCTATGCTTCAGTATGCCTATATTGACACACTGTTAGACTGTATTTGTTACTACTGTAAAATCATAATAAATTAAATCTTCTTCAAATAAAGTAAGACGTATTAAATAATTGTATTTAATATCAAGTTATTATTTTGGCATAAGATAGCTATATGATTGCTAATACATTAATTGGATGTGCGTATATACTATGGAGGATAACATGTCAGATGGGGTAGGGCTGTAGCGTCCCCTGTAGTCAGTGTTTAATATAGGCTTTTGTAATGACAGATGTCACTTAATCATTAGCAGACTTCACAAACACTTAGAAAATGAATACATTTGGGTGTACCAGATTTTTTTTTTTCATGCCCTAATACACTTTAGCTTTGCTGCTAGTCAATGCATTAGAGAGCAGAGCAATGTATCTATTGCCGTAGAGACTCATTATAATTATTTTGGTATTTAATATCTTTTATTTATTATTATTTTATATATTTATTTATTTTATTTTGTATTTTTATTCAATAATGCTTCATTTTTCTTTCAGGGTATAAAGGTGTCAGCACACATTATAGTACAACCATGTTTATTTTTAAACACAGTTAAGCTACGCATGTATGGTTTATTTCATCATTACTGTGGTTTTACTGTCAATTCTGTAATAAAACCATGGTTAATTTCGTAGTTACTGTGATTTTACTACAAAAACATAGTTAAACCGTGCTTATTATAGTAAAACCATGGTTTATTTTGTAGTTACTGTGATTTTACTACAAATTCAATACACAACAGATTTACTACAAAATAGTATTGCTGCTAGTCAATGCATTAGAGAGCAGAGCAATGTATTTATTGCCGTAGAGACTCATCATTATTTTGGTATTTAGTATTGCATTTATTTTAGAAAGAACACTGTAAAATGATCTCTCATCCAAGTTAGTTAAACAATTAGTTGAGCAATTACAACTTTTGTTATTTGAAATGCAGCTTTATTTAAGTCAGTTTAATCAAAATATTGTATTATACTTTAAAATTTAAGACAGCAACTGGATTTAAGTCTTTTAAATAATTTTGGATGGCAAATGAGGAATGAGGAAAATATGATATACTATATATTCATATATTCAAATATCAAATAAATTTAATTAGTAATTTGTTATTCCAATTAAATTAACCAAAAGGAGATTTTTTTTAATGATATAAAATGATATAATAAGATGTGTGTGTGTGTGTGTGTGTGTGTGTGTGTGTGTGTGTGTGTGTGTGTGTGTGTGTGTGTGTGTGTGTGTGTGTGTGTGTGTGTGATTACTTTAAAACAAAAATTATATATAATAAATAATAAAAAAAAAGTAAATAAATACAAAAAATTAACCACATTTAGAAAAGCAATGCAGCCTAGACAGGTTTAAGATGAGGTTTAGCTGAGTGTTGTATCGGGTCCTAAAGCAGATCGTTAGTGTTGACACTAATCCCACCCTGCTGTCTGTTTACTGATCCAAACACAGTCCACAGGAACAAGTGCCATGTTTTTAAATTGCAGAGTATGCTAACACACACACGTTTATTTTGGGAACACTATATGTCAAAAAGTTGAATAAAATTATGTTATGATGTAAAATATTATGCTTGAAATTGTAGACAAATATAAATAAACACTATACATACAATTGAAGTCAAAAGTTTACATACACTTTGCAGAATCTGCAAAATGTTAATTATTTTACCAATATAAGAGGATCATACAAAATGCATGTTATTTTTTATTTAGTTCTGACCTGAATAAGATATTTCACATAAAAGATGTTCACAAGAGAAAATAGTTGAATTTATAAAAATGACCCCGTTCAAAGGTTTACCTACACTTGATTCTTAATACTGTGTTGTTACCTGAATTAATCATTCAGGTCCCACAAATTCTTTGGATGTTCAACATTTTTGTGTATTTGAACCCTTTCCAATAATGACTGTATGATTGTGAGATCCATCTTTTCACACTGAGGACAACTGAGGGACTCATTAGCAAATATTACAGAAGGTTCAAACACTAACTGATGGAAAGGAAGAAGGAAACACAATGCATTAAGAGCCGGAGGGTAAAAACTTTTGAAGATCAGGGCAGTTTAACTTATTTTTGTCTTCTTGGAAACATGTAAGGAGCTTCTGAAGGGCAGTACTAAATGAAAAAATATGCTATTTAGGCAAAATAAGAAAAATGTAAACACATTCATTGTGTTCAAAAGTTTACACCCCCGGCTCTTAATGCATGAACCTTCTGTAATAGTTGCATATAGTCTCTCAGTTGTCCTCAGTGTGAAAAGATGGATCTCAAAATCATACAGTCATTGTTGGAAAGGGTTCAAATACACAAAAATGCAAAAAAAAAAAAAAAAAAAAAAAAAATTGTGGGACCTGAAGTATTTTTTTTTTTTTTTGAGGAACAGTGGGCAGTTTAACTGTTCAGGACAAACAAGGGACTCATGAACAATTATCACTAAACAATCAAAAAAAAAACTTTTGAACAGGGTAATTTTTTATAAATTGAACTGTTATTTCCTTTGCTGGAATATATATATATGCTAAATAAAAAATAACATGCATTTTCTAAGATCCCTCTTATTTTGGTAGAATAATTAACATTTTACAAATTCTGCAAGGTGTATGTAAACTTTTGACTTACATTTAGAAATGTACTTTTTTGCTGTTTTATTGTTATTTTTTTGTGCTTTATGAATGTTTTACAGTTTAAATATGGCTGAAAAGACTCTATTGTGAAAACTTACTACATATACTGTTACAACAGGCCACATTATTCAATAAACAGGTTAGACTGCATTAACTCAGACTGAATTAATAACCAAACAAATTCAACATTTCTGCTTAGAATTTATTATATCTGCAAATATGAAGAGTGAAAATGAGTCAAAATAACAAAAAGGTCCCATGATCATTGTACTTCATGCTTTGTTCTGCTTTGGACGTGTTTATTGCCTTCATGCTTTGATCTAGTAATATTATCATACTCATATTGGATAATAAAGGAACTTCAGATTTTTGTGATGCTTGTGTTCATTCCAGACACCAAAGGGCTTGAAAAACACTTGATTCGCAGCTGTTCTCTCTTCTCAGGCTGAATTTCTTGTTTCTGCAGAATTATGTGTACTGCTTGTACAATATTTTGGTTTTCCATTTAAAACCTTTTCGAATTTATCATTATCCACTTTTCGTCTTATTAGACGTTTGCCTCTTTTCAGTTGCGGTACATCACTTACAGCCCATTCAAGTGCCATGTAACACATGCAACTAACGCCGTGAAGCTGAGTGCCATCCAAATGAATTATCACTTATCAAGTGTGCTTCGCTCTTGCCAGGACATCTTTAAATGTTATGTAAGCTGGCTTTGTAAGTTATTAAAGAATCTTTTTCACAGCACAGATGTTTCGCCTGGGAGTGTGAAAAAGCGGCGAGAAAGAGCAAGGAGTCGTGATGATGAGGCAATACAGAGATTAAATAAAGCAGAAAGACTAATAAAAAGAGACTGAATGACAACATTAAATGCTGTACAGTTGCTCTTAACTGTACAGACGCTCATTCAATCTATAAATGTGCTGCAATTTGTGTTATGATGATCTGACGTCACTGCAGTCTGTTTTTGAAGCAAAGTAGCTGCTATCTAGCAAGATCAAGTCTTGTTTGGAGTCTGAGGTCTTCAAATAGCTCAAAAACAGTGAGTAATAACTTTAAAATATATTAATAACTAAAAATATTTACACATCATGGAAATATTTATTGTGCTGTCATATACATCAAATATTGTCATATTTTTGTAATTTGTCATAATGCAAAAAAAAAAAAGAAAGAAAAAATCTATATAATATTTTAATTTAACATCTAAATATAAGCACAAATAAAATTAAACCTATATTTAAATTTATTATATTATATTATATTATATTATATTATATTATATTATATTATATTATATTATATTATATTATATTATATTATATTATAATTTCTGGACAATTGTAGGTCAAACATTTTTACCCCATTTATTTACCCCATATATATATATATATATATATATATATATATATATATATATAATTTTTTTTAAATAGTAAGTAAATAAACAAATAAATGCATGTTAGATTTATTATTATTCTATCAGCATATATTATTAATTACAACAAATCCTAAATAAATAAAATTCAATTATAGTCTCTGTGTTTTTACTTAGCATATATGTATGTATAAATGTAGCCATGTTATTCATTTTATTTTTAAAAATACAAGAAAATGTAAGTATGTATGGGTCATATTTATCCCTAAAAACTATAATTTATCATTAAAAAATATTATTAAACATATTAATATTAAACACATATATACTTTGCACAAAGATAATTAAATCTATATTTAAATAAGATTATATTATATTATATTATATTATATTATATTATATTATATTATATTATATTATATTATATTATATTATATTATATTATATGATTATATATTAATTTCTGGACAACTGTAGGTCAAACATTTTTACCCATTAAACTTTTAGTACATTTTCAATTGTTTTTTAAATATATATATTACATGTATAAGTTTTATAAATTATTATAATCAGATTTTTCACGTAACTTGATGGCATTATTTGTCCATGGCTGAAATAACTAATATATGTTTCTGAATTTCACAGAGAGATGAAATAACATCAACTCCCCACTGAATTCCTGTGTGGGACTCATTGATGTCCTAAAGCGCCAGTTAGTGGTTCAAAAATGTATTACACGTTTATTTTCATATCTTGATTAAGTCAGTTTGATCCTAGTTATATTGACTCGTCCATGGGAATTAGACAGAAAACTGATCCATGGAAAATGCTGATCCATGCAAATGTCACATTTAATTAAACACGGTTTCACACCCGCCGAAGGCCCAGAGTGCGTCAACACAAACACACCAGATATTCCCACAAGTATGATGGCAGTGGTGCATTGCAGACATATTTTATATCAGTTTTGCATTCTGTGTCGGTTCTGAGGACCAGAGGAAAGCGGGCTAGTTTGATCCGTTTGCACCGCCACAGCCTGCTGGGATCAAACAATTAACCTTCGGTATATTGAAAGCAACAGGAGAATGCTAACACAAAACCTTGCAAATGAAATAGCACCAGTTGCTATAGTAACTTGTACTAAAGGCAGTGACTTGAAGTCTGAAGGCATTTGTGCAACACCATACAATATGTTTCAGTTGCCAAGAAACATCCATCATTTACTAAGTTTTCAGTGGTCTGGACTTACTGTAAACACATGAAGAGTACTTGGGAAGATGGGAATTTTATATTGTTGTAACAAGAGCATTTCTAAAATGTGAAAACAATCCTTTTTAACCATTTAACCATGGTTTTACTATAGTAACTATATGAAATAGTACTATAGTAAATGTTGTAATTTTTTGGTGGAAATGCTTCATAGGACTAATAATTACGGCCTTCCAAGATGTAGATGAGTTTGTTTCTTCATCAGAACAGATTTGGAGAAATTTTGCATTACATTACTTCCTCACCAATTCCTCTGCAGCGAATGGGTGCCGTCAAAATGAGAGTCCAAACTGCTGATAAAAACAACACAACACTCCAGTCTATCAGTTAACAATTTATGGAATGAAACGCTGCATTTTTGTAAGAAACAAATTCATCATTAAGACATTTTTAACTTTAAACTGTTGCTTCTGAACAAAACCCATAGTCCATAATCCATCCAGTGGAAAAAGTCCGTCCCTTGTTGTTTTCTCGCCAACATATTTGTTCAGATCTGTTACGGACTGTTTTCACAAATGGTGCTTGATCTGTCCATATTTATTTCCTGATTTTAACTGCAGAATGTAATATGAATTATGGACTGAAAGCAATGGTTCAAAGTTAAAAATGTCTTGATGAATTTGTTTCCTACAAAAATTAAGCTTTTATTTATTTTTATTTTTTTTACCTGACATTAATTGATGGACTAGAGTTGTATGGATTACTTGTGGATTATTGTGATGTTTTTATCAGTTGTTTGGACTCTTATTCTGACGGCACCCATTCACTGCAGATGATCCATTGGTGAGCAAATGAGGTAATGCTAAAATTTTGGGTTAAACTGACTTAAATTTATTTAAATTAGCCTGTTCCTTGTGAAGTGGTTTTAGAAGACTTATAATAAAGTATATGAGTCAAGTGAACTACTTTTACTTTTATGACACATGTTATTATGGTGATTATGGTGTGTTTTGTCATATAATATAATATAGTTGTGTAATGATTCTTTAAATTTTGTTCTTTTTTGCATTTCACAGATAAAAATGACAGCCTACAATTTTAAATCACATCAGGGTGAGTAAATAATTAATCTTTAAAGATTTTACCTACTTTTTTACTTCACACTCTCTAGGGTGGAAGCTTTTTAAATCATACTCCTTTGTACCTCATTTAACTCTAAAAGGTGCATATTAGTACCTTAAAAGTTCATATTAATAGCTAAAGAATACATATTAGTACGTAAAAGCTCCTTTTGAAAAGTATACCTCCCAAGTGACAGCTTTTGTACCCTTTTTCTGAGAGTGCATATGAAATTGAAAAAATAATTAATTTTAGTTGAGGTCAAAAGTTTACACCCCCCTTTCAGAATCCCCCTTTTTACCACCAAAATAAGAGGGATCAAGCAAAATGCATGTTATTGTTTATTTAGTACTGACCTGAGTAAGACATTTCACATAAAAGACGTTTACATATAGTCCACAAGAGAAAGTAATAGTTGAATTTATAAAAATAACAAGCTGTGTTGTTACCTGAATGATCCACCGCTGTGTTTTTTTGTTAAGTGATAGTTGTTCATGAGTCCCTTGTTTGTCCTGAACAGTTAAACTGCCCGATGTTCTTTAGAAAAATCCTTCAGATCCAACAAATTATTTGGTTTTCCAGCATTTTTGTGTGTTTGAACCCTTTCCAACAATGACTGTATGATTTCGAGATCAATATTATTACAGAGGGTTCAAACTCTCACTGATGCTTCAGAAGGAAACACGATGCATTAAGAGCAGGGGGTGAAAACTTTTAGAATTTGAAGATCAGGGAAAATTTAACTTATTTTGTCTTCTGGAAACGTGTAACTTTCTTCTGTAGCCCTGAAGGGCAGTACTAAATGAAAAAATATGATATTTAGGCAAAATAAGAAAAATGTAAACACATCTTTATTCTGTTCAAAGGTTTTCACCCCGGCTCTTAATGCATCATGGTTTTTTCTGAAGCATCGTTGAGCATTTGAACCTTCTGTAATAGTTGCATATGAGTCTCTCAGTTGTCCTCAGTGTGAAAAGATGGATCTCAACATCATACAGTCATTGCTGGAAAGGGTTCAAATACACAAATGCTGGAAAACCAAAGAATTTGTGGGACCTTAATGACTTTTCTGAAGATCAGCAGGCAGTTGAACTGTTCAGGACAAACAAGGGACTCAGGAACAACTATCACTAAACAAAAAACAGCTGTGGATCATTCAGGTAGCAACACAGTATTAAAATTTAAGGGGATGTAAACTTTTGAACAGGGTCATTTTTATAAATGCATCTATTATTTTCTCATGTGGACTATATGTAAACATCTTTTATGTGAAGTATCTTATTCAGGTCAGTACTAAATAAATAACATGCATTTTGTACAGTACAATCCCTCTTATTTTAGTAAGATAATAACATTTTGTAAATTGTGTAAATTTGACCTCAACTGTAAGAGTAGCCTCTCTCATGTAGATATCTTTCCTTTTTTTTTCTGAGCTGTTCCATGATTGTCAATTCATGTGTCCAAGTGTTTTATTTCATAGTTGAGTGTTTGCTGATGGCTGATGGGATGTACTGCCATATGGCCGTAGTAACAGCTGTCTGTATATCAGCAGCAGGGATAATCTATAGCTTTGTGCTGAACATAATCCTTAAATGACAACAATGAGTTTGTTCAGTCTTGTCACGGTACCTTAACTCTCGCCTCATGATGGGGGTTGTGATGTAACTATGGTAACGGGAGTGATATTAGTCATCACTCATCACAGAGTGAAGTATGTGACAGGTGTGGACACGACGGAGATGGAGTGTGATGTATATTTATAATCAATCTGAAATGCACACACCATCACACCCAAACATTTTTACATCCTCCCTCTCAAGTATCCTGGAGCCAGTAGGGCCTGTACATTGCATGCTTATATAAGACATATAAAAACACACCCCGTCTTGTGAATAATGCCTGCTTTAACATGCCACTGCAATGTGCTGTTGACAGATGCATGAAGTCATTCAAATATGTAATTATATAGAATTAAATACTCATAAATATTTAGAGATTATAATTTCAAATTACTTATAATTATTTGTATAAACTGTATAATTAGGTCAAATAAAATTATACATTATGTTCAAATTAAAAGAACTGCAAATCATATCAAATTATAATCATTGACATTTTTGCATTATCAATCATGCTATTTTAATTGTACCATTATAGGTTTTGTTAATACTTTGAGTTATATTTGAGTTTTATTACAGTTTTAAAATAAGTCATTTATTTGTTTTTGTCATTTTTATTAATGCACAAAAAAAAATTTAAAATAAGAAATGTTGCCTTGGCAACTATAGCTGAAATAAAATAAGTGAATTTTTAAAGTAATAAGTAATATTCATTGTTTTAGTTTTATTTAATAATAATAACCCTGATCTACCCTAGATCTAAATTGAAATGAGTAAAATTAATTTCAGTGCATTGGATGCAAAAGGTTTTGATATAATTTAGTACAGGTAAATCATTCATGATTTATTAATTGGTTTAATATCAGACAATTCCAACAAAGATGCACACCAGTCCTTTAGTTGTGTTTAGTGTACTAGCTTATGCTCTATGGCAAGGCACAAATAAAAAAATTAAAAAAAAAAGTTCACAATTTACAAGAATTTTTTCTTGACTCATCATTTGGCCATTTTACTCAAATTATATATATACAGTGCCTTGCAAAAGTATTCATACCCGCTTCATTTTTTCACATTTTATTTTTGTTGCAGCATTGTTAAACTACTTTAAATTACTTTTTTTTTTTCACATCAATCTACATCTCATACACCATAATGACAAAGCACAAAACAGGTTTGCATCAAATATCCAAAGAGCACCGTTGATTACACGGAGACACCAGTGCAGCATTCTTGGCCTTTTTGCTTTTTGTCTAGGTTTGTAACAACTTTGCAAATTTATTAGAAATAAAAAAACTGAAAAGATCCCGTTGCATAAGTATTCATACCCTTTTCTGGGACACTCAAAATTTTGCTCAGGAGCTTTCATATTGCTTCTAGATGTTATTACACTTCGAGTGGAGTTAAACTGTGGCAAATTCATTTGAATGAATATGATTTAGAAAGGCACACACCTCTCAGAAAAGGTCTAACAGCTGAAAATGCATATCAGAGCAAAAACCAAGTCCTGAGGTCAAGATAACTGCCTGTAGAGCTCAGAGACAGACTTGCGTTAAGGCAATGATCTAAAGAAGAGTTCAGAAAAAAATCTGCTGCATTGAAGGTTCACAGAAACATGTAGGCTCCATTATCCATAATAGAAGACGACTGGAACAACTAGGTCTCTAGAAAATGTCTGCCAGCCCCCATCCAAGCTGACAGAGCTTGAGAGGTGAAAAGGTGAGGCAAAGAATGGCAGATAATTGCCAAATGCAGATGTGCAAAGCTTGAGGCTGTAAAGGTGCTTCAACTATGTACTGAGTTAAGGGTATGAATACTTATGCAATGTACTTATTTCAGTGTTTTATTTTTAATACATTTGTAAAATTTACCAATCTGGCTTTTGCTTTGTCATTATTATGGTGTAAGAAGTGTAAATTGATGTGGGGAAAAAACTAATTTAAAGCAGTTTAACATAATGCTGCAAAACAGGGTATGAATACTTTTGCAAGGCACTGTAAATACAGTATATATATATATATGTGTGTGTGTGTGTGTGTGTGTGTGTGTGTGTGTATATATATATGTATATATATATATATATATATATATATACACATACATATATATATATATATATATATATATATACACATACATACATATATATATATATATATATATATATATATATATATATATGTATATATGTATGTATATGTATGTATGTATGTATGTATGTATGTATGTATATGAGATGGTAACTGAATTCTGTTAATAAATTGAACAAGCATGTAATGATCTCATGTTTGCAAAAAAAAAATAAAAAATTGCAAGTATACATATACACATATGTGACCCTGGACCACAAAACCAGTCATAAGGTTAAATTTGACAAAACTGAGATATATACATCATATGAAAGCTCAATAAATAAGCTTTCTATTGATGTTTGGTTTGTTAGGATAGGACAATATTTGACTGAGATACATCTATTTGAAATCAGAAATCTGAGGAGGCAAAAAAATCAAAAAGACTGAGAAAATCACCTTTAAAGTTGTCCAAATTAGGTTCTTAACAATGCATATTACAAATCAAAAATTACATTTTGATATGTTTACAGTAGGAATTTTACAAAAAATCTTCATGGAACATGAACTTTACTTAATTTCTTACTGATTTTTGGCATAAAAGAAAAAACAAAAATTTTGACCCATACAATGTATTTTTGGCTATTGCTACAAATATACCCCAGCGACTTAAGACTGGTTTTGTGGTCCAGGGTCACATATATGCATTACCAAGAATCTGAAAAATAAAAACATGTTTATCCTATTCACTTTTTTTTTTATTAAGAATTTTTAATGAAAGAAAATGAAAAGAACAATTCTGGAAAAGGCCTACCTTTGTTATTCTGCATTTGTGTGTGTGTGTGTGTGAGAGAGAGGGAGTGCAGGTTATTATCTGTGCTGAGCGTGTGTAATTCAGACCTATGGGACGCAGCTCTATTTGCGTCCTGTAGCCGACAGTTATAATTACGTAGCATGTTATGGCAGTCAAACTGACAGGCCCAAATGAACTGAGAGACAAAATAATGAGTATTGTGTTTTCCTGTCTTACTCTGTCTTTTCATCCATTATCTTTCTCTGAATATTCTCTCCCAATATCCATTCTTTTTCTCCAATTCCCAAATGCCCAGCACCAGTTTTGCTATAGTTAATTATTCTGTTTTCTGCACCTGTGCCTTTCTATTTTCTGGACATGGAATGTATTAGAGTTGCATGCTGTTATACTACACATGTTTTTGGTAGAATTTTGCACAGATAAAATTTCACTGCATAGAATTTCATATCCCCCAATGCAATGCACTTGACTCAATCTTCCAGTGCTTTTTTTTAGTATTAACATTTTTAATCACAATTTACAATATTTACTTGTTGACTCATCATCTGATTCCATTTACTGAATTAAACAAACATGTAATAATCTAATGGCTGCAAATAAATAAATAAATAAATAAATAAATCCTAGTAAAACAAACCAATTTTGTTAAATGTTTACTTTTTTCAGTTATTTACTATTTTGCTTCTCTGCAGTTCTGATATGTATTTAAGTAAAAATCACCAGAAAATCACAAATAATTACTAAGAAATGCTAAGTAACACACTGAATTATATGTGAAGTTTTGAAGTAGAAAGAAGTGTACTGCCCATTTCAGCCATGTAAGGAAAAATTTAATTTCAAATTCATTCATTCATTTTGAAATTATGACACATGAATGCCCTAATTATGAGATAAAATGTCAAAATCATGATTAAATTGAAATTATGATTTAAAAGTCGAAATTATGAGATAAAAAATTTAAATTATCACTTAAGTCATAATTATGGGATAAAAGTTGAAATCATGATTTAAGTTGAAATCATGACTTAAAAGGTCTAGCTATAAGATAAAAAGTTGAAATTATCACTTAAGTCATAATTATGAGATAGTCTAAATCATGATTAAGTCGAAATTTTGATTTAAAAGTCAAAATTATGAGATAAAAAGTCAAATCATGACTTTAAAAGTCATAATTATGAGATATAAAGTCAAAATCATGATTTAAATGGAAATTATGTCTTTAAAAGTCGAAATTAAGAGACAAAAAGTCGAAATTATGACTTAAGTCATATTTACGAGAATATGAATTAAATCTAAATTATGAGATAAGAAAATTTAATTATCACTTAAGTCATAATTATAGGATAAAAAGTCAAAATTCATGATTTAAGTTGAAGTCATGGCTTAAAAATCCTAGATCTAAGATAAAAAGTTGAAATTATCACTTAATTCATAATTATGAGATAAAAAGTCGAAATCATGATTAAAGTCGAAATTATGACTTTAAAATTTGTAATTAAGAAATAAAAAAATCGAAATTATGACTTAATTCATAATTACAAGATTATGATTTAAAAAGTCTAAATTATGAGATAAAAAGTTAAAATCATCACTTAAATCATAATTATGAGATAAAATTCTAAATCATGATTAAGTCAAAATTATGATTTAAAATTCAAAATTATGAGATAAAAAGTTGAAATTATCACTTAAGTCATAACTATGAAATAAAAAGTCGAAATCATTATTTAAGTCAAAATTTTGACTTTAAATGTAATTGAGATAAATCATGATTAAAGCGAAATTATGATTTAAAAGTAAAGATTGTGAGTTAAAAAGTCAAAATCATGACTTAAGTTACTTTAAAAGTCGTAATTAAGAGATAAAAAGTCAAAATTATAATATGAATTAAATAATAATGAGATTATTATGAGAAATTGAAATTGTACAAGATAAAAAGTTGAAATCATGAATAAGTCAAAATTATGATTTAAAAGTCTAAATTATGACTTAAAGTTTGAAATTATGAGATAAAAAGTTAAAATTACGACTTGATGGCTCACTAAAGATTAAGTCATAATTTTGATTTGTTTATTTCATAATGATGTCTTAAGTAAATCATGATTTCAGCTTTTTATCTCATAATTATGATTTTATCTCGTAATTATGACTTCAAATTTTTTTATCTCATAATTTTGATTAAGTAAGTCATTAGTCTTTTTATCTTGTAATCATGACTTAAGTATGTCATAATGTTTTATGACATACTTTTTTTAAGGCATTAATTTTCTCTTATGTGGTGAAAATGGGCTTCCGTGGAAAACTGGATAATATAATGCTAATTTAAAAAAAAAAAAGTAAGTGAAATTGTAGCCATTATTGCTACAAAAACAATATACAGTATACAAATCCGAACTAAAATTGTGTAGTAAGAGCTATGCAAGTACTCCAATGTGAACAGTCATGAAACTGCAGAACAAATAAATCCCAATGGCTTTGACCTGCTATTCCCTGTTCTCAGCACAGGTTGGTGCTGTTTTACCCTGTAATGCATTATGAAGCCACAGCCTTTTCAAATATTCAGACTATGCTGTGCTCAAACAGTGTGACAAAAGCGTGATGAATCACAACATCTGCTCTAAGCTCTTGTCCGGCAGAGAATGAACTCAACAGGCCTGCACAGCCTAACCCCAAACACAGACCGAGGGGCATTTAGGATCTCGTCCAACCAGAACAGGTGTTCTCCTACAGACTTACTCATACACACACATATAAAACACACTAGGCTTAGTCTATCCTCCTGATGATATCAAACTACTGTATAAAAGAATGATTTAAAAGGCAATGCCACATACTTGTATTTAATACATGATTAGATATGAGCTTTTAATGACATTCATCAATCCTGAATTTAGTGAGAGAAATGACTGCTAAATGGCATTTAGGTGTTAGATATTTAAAGGCAAGATACAAAGCTGTTTTTTTCATACAACCACAAAGTAAGTAAAGTATTATCTAGATTAAAGACTCATCTCTTTAGCCAAGCGTTCACATAATGTATCTAATAAAGTTGTACTTCAGTTACATCTGATCAAATGCACATTAACATTCTTCAGTTTGGGCTAAACACATAATTTTTGCTTGGTTGGAACAGCAGCTATGCTAATTATTTCTCTATTTGTTTCTCTGTTTCTAGGAATTACACGAGATTAAGTCTGGATTCAGAACACCTGAGAAGAGATGATGCCAACCCCTCAGAGGACCGCCGATGATGCCAGCCTTGAAACAACATACAGCACTACACAATTTTTCTACAAGTTTGATTGCAACACATAATCACTATTAGTGTTCATCATCTGTTTGATTACACCATTACTGATTTTAACATTTATACCATATGTACATCGACTTGACATACAGTAGTCACCACTAATAAGCTACTAAATATATTGTAGTAGCCTACATTTTTGTACAGCTGCTTTGCAACGATTTGTATCGTGAAAAGCGCTATACAAATAAACTTGAATTGAATTGAATTAAAGAAAAAGTATAGTAAGTAATGCATAAATAATGACAATGATAATGCATGCCTTCAAAGGATTTCTTCAGAGTGTCATTAATTAGTGTCATTGTTTGTACTGCAGCTCTGCCCTGATATTTTCTCCAGTCTAAATTGGTTAAATTAATGAGAAAGTCCCTTAGATAGGCAACACCCAGACAAGCCTGTTATTTTCTGAATCCCAGCTGAGCTCTTTCTTTCTATTGGTCTCTCCCTCTATCTCTCTCATCCATCTGTTCATTTAAACTGGGCTGTTGAGACGAGTCGTTCCAGCTTCCTGTCACCTGCGGTGATGTCCAAGAGTGACTGGGTCATGCAGCGTGAGGACCAGTGATAACACACACACACACACACACACACACACACACACACACACACACACACACACACACACACACATTCCTGAACAGTTTATTGGACAGACGTGTCAGAAGGTTTAATGAAAGGACACAGAGATTGATGCATTTAATTGATCCCCTCATAGAAATTCAGGTGTAAGGAAACAAGCTGAGGATGATACTAGAAAATGGCTTTAAAGTTACAGCCCCAAACATAGGTCCGCTACTTTAAATGCTAAAAACGATATGATAAAATCACTCTTTTTTTTTTTTGGTCAATTCATCAGTACAAATAAATGTACAAAACATTTTTTTCTTCTGCTCAGCAAGCCTGCATATTTGAAACAAAATACTGCAAAAACAGAACATTTGAAAAATATTTTTTAATATTTAAAATACCTGTTTTCTATTTGAACATATTTTAAAATGTAATTTATTCCTGTGATGCAAAGCCGAATTTTCAGCATCATTACTCCATTCACATCACATGATCCTTCAGAAATCATTCTAATATTCTGATTTGCTGCTCAAAAAGCATTTATTATTATTATGAATATTTAAAGTTTGTTTTAAATAGAATAGAAAGATCCAAAGATCAGCATTTGTCTGAAATGATTAATGATAAGGATTTTGTAGCATTATACACTAAATGCTTGGAGTCAGAATAATTTATTTATTCATTTATTTGGGAAAACAAATGACAGAAATTATTACTTGCTTTAAATCCAAAAGTGATTATAAAAAGATTTATAATGTTATAAAATGTTTCTTTAAGATAAACTTAACTTTCTATTCATCTAAGAAACCTGAAAAAAAATCTACTTAGCCGTTTTCAATATAATAATAATAATACATGTTTTTGAGCAGCACGATCAGAAGGATTCTGATCTGATCAGATCTGAAGGATCATGTGACTGGAGTAATGATGCTAAAAAATCAGCTTTGAGATCGCAAAAATAAATTAATTTTAAAATATATTCAAAAAAAAAAAATGTTATTTTAAATAGTAAAGATATTTCAAATTTTTACTATTTTTGTTGAACTTTGGATCAAATAAATGCAGGCTTGGTAAGCAGAAAAGGTTTCTTTAAAAGCCATTAAAAATTTTGCTGTTCAAAAACTTTTGACTGGTAGTGTATATATATGAAAGTACCAATCAAAAAATGTTTTAATGTTTGTAAAAGTGTCTTATGCTCACTGAGGCTGCATTTATTTAATTAAAAATACAGAAAAAAATGCAATATTGTGAAATATTATTATATAAATTTTAACAGTTTTCTATTTTAATATATTTTAAAATGTAATTTATTTCTTTGATGCAAAGCAGAATTTTCAGCATCATTACACTCTTAAAAATAAAGGTTATTCAAAGAACCATTTCTTGCCTACCTTTTTATAATCTGAAGAACCTTATTTGCCACAAAGAAACTTTTGTGAAACAGAAAGATTCAGATGTTAAAGGTTCTTTATGGAACCATTTAGACAAAAAGGTTCTTCTATGGCATCATGAAGCACCTTTATTTTTAAGAGTGTACTCCAGTCTTCAATGTCACATGATCCTTCAGAAATCATTCTTATATGCTGATTTGCTCAAGAAACATTTTTATTGTTATCAATGTTGAAAACATGATTCATATTTCAGGTTCAAAAGAACAGCATTTATTTGAAATAGAAACCTCTATGCTGTCTTCACTGTCACTTTTAATCAGTTTAATGCATCCTTGCTGAATGAAACAGCATTTGACAACACTTAATGTTACATTAGTAAAATGGATGTCTTTCATGTTGACTTTAATTAGTTCAGCATTTCATTGATGTACCTCAGCCTTTTGTAACCTAATAACTCCCAAATCTCAGCACTTGAAAATTGTTTGAAGTAGCAGCTGGTTGGGACATCTGTGTCAATACAGTAGTGCAACTGAGAAACGTGTTATGTTTCTCAGAACTAAATCTGTACCAGCAGCGACCATTCTGAAAATGCTGTATCTCTAATTATTATCAGTATTTGCTCATGCAAGCATTGCTACTATTGCTATTACTTGTAGGGATCTGAAATTTTCCAGCCATGTGTCCTCATGCCACACCCGTGTATATGTGCCCATGCAGCACTTGTGATGAGTAATTTCCACCAACGACATCTGTGTGCATGACGTTATGGTTGGAAGGAAGTCGGCATACATAATACTCCCTCATGAAACTGTTATTTTCATTCATGTGGTATAGAACTTAACCATATGTTCTGAATCTGGGATGGAACATTTATCTGAAATAAAAACATTATACACAAAACCCTTCAAAAGCATATATATATATGTATATGTATGTGTGTGTGTGTGTATGTGTATTTTTTGGGGGAAAGAAATTATAGAAATTAATACTTTTATTTAAAAAGGATGCGTTAAACTGATCAAAAGTAGGCCTAATGATAAAGACATTTACAAAAGATTTCTATTACAGATAAATGCTGTTCTGAACTTTCTATTCATTACAGAAAGTTGAAAAAATCTACTTATCTGTTTTAAACATAATACATGTTTTTTGAACAAAAAAAATCTGAATATTAGAATGATTTCTGAAGAATCATGTGACTGGAGAAATTATGTTAAAAAAATCAGCTTTGAAATCACAAGAATAAGTTACATTTTTAAATATATTCAAATAGAAATCATTTATTTTAAATATTAAAAATATTTCAAATTTTTACAGTTTTTACCATATCAAAAAAAAAAAACACAAACAATGTGAGCAGAAGAGACTTCCCTAAAAAACATTTAAATACGTTTTACTGGTACTATATATATACACACATTTATAATGTTACAAAAGGTTTCTATTTCAGATAAATGCTGTTATTCTGACATTTCTATTCATCAGAGACCTGATAAAATCTACTCAGCTGTTTCAACATAATAAATGTTTCTAAACAGCAAATCAGAATATTAGAATGATTTCGGAAGCATCAAAAAATCAGCTTTGAAATCACAGGAATAAATTACATTTTAAAATATATTCAATTAGAAAACAGTTATTTTAAATTGTAAAAATATTTCTTTTTTTTATACAGTTTTTTATCGTACTTTAAATCAAATAAACCAACTTGGTGAGCAGTAGAGACTTTTTAAAAACACATTAATACATTTTGAATGGTAGTATATAGAATTATCTTTCTTCATCGACTGTATACTAATAAATCAACAGGCCTATGCTTAATCAAAGTGAGTGAATCAGAGCTGATACAAGATGGTTAAATTTAACCATCCAATATCCAGATTTCGGCCTCCGGCTCTGCAAAAGCATCTCTGACATCCCCTGGCATCACACATCCATCAAGATCCAACGAATCCCTGAATCATCCAGAATCAATGCTGTGTCTGCAAAGAATAGTTAGTGGTGTGTGTGTGTGTGTGTGTGTGTGTGTGTGTGTGTGTGTGTGTGCATTTTGAGGGTTACTGGAAAAGTATACAACACACAGTGTCAAAAACAGAAACAAGGAGCTCTGTTACAGAATTTAAGATTTCGTAAGTGTGCATTTGTTTCATTATGGGTCAAGTTATTTTAATATCAAAGTGATTCTTTTGTGCTTTTTCATTTTTATTTTTCTTAATAGATGAATTACTAAGAAATAGCCTTTGTGACAGCTTCCCAGTTGTGACAACTAGCCTCTTTTGTTTGTGTGCGTGTGTGTTAGGGGGTGTGACAGTATCTTCACTTCCTCTATCCAAAGCCCATTCTGTCAAACCCACTTCCACCTAAACAGAGCAAAGGCACCGAGTCGAGGACGGTCGGGAGGAGCGCTCACCATCATCATCATCCACCTCCTCCTCATCCTCCTCCTCACAGCTGAAGATGGCGGACCCGGCCGAGTGCACCATCAAAGTCATGTGCCGTTTTCGGCCTTTAAACGGTTCGGAGGTGATGAGGGGAGACAAATACATCCCCAAATTTCAAGGAGAGGACAATGTGGTCATCGGGGTGAGTTTAGAACAAAATATCATGATGAATTTACGCGGTGACACCCGTCGTCCATCTCTATTAGCATCCGCTAACGTTAACCACCTGCAGACGTATCCTGACAGAAAATGTCATCTTTAATACATAAGTGTGACGAAATGTTACCGTAATTCGTATTTCAGAAATATTCTTTGTGGGAAATGTTATACGTGAGGGTTTAATTCAGTAGCATATTTGAGAAGTGAAGAGTTTTATTGTTAAATCATCGTTTGCTCAGTGGCTAACTTAACAGCTCTCTGGTGTAACGTTAAGTCAATGCAGCACAATGTTGACTGCACAAAATGGTAATTTCAAAACTAAAAACAGTACAACCTAAGGTTTTTAAGCATAATTTTGTGTTTTACCACATTTCGAAAAGGATTTTTGATGTCAACCGGATGATAAGTAACGTTAACCGCTAACGCTAGCCCATATGCTAACGTTAATCGGTTTGTTTTCATTTGGAAAATCAACAGATGCTTACTAAATATATACTTATTTCACATTTCATATTAACTAACGTTAGTAGGTGTTAAAAATGAATGAATGAGGTAAATGTGATCATAACAGTCACTAAAATCAGTCTGTTATGATTTGGCCTACTTTAATAACATGATGAACAAAGACCGTTCATGTCATTTATAATGACTTTATTATTTGTGCTTTTTTTGGACAAATACAGACTAATGTGTATTTTTAGAGCATCAAATTAAGTCAGCTCACTTCCTTTACTATATTGTTTGTTTGTTTGTTTGTTTATGGGCCTGTAAATATTGGATACTAGTTAAGCAATATATAATCAAAATGTTTCTGCATCTCAGGTTTTAGGTTAACTTGATTTCATTAAGATATGTTTTTTATGAAGGTGAGGTTTTAAATAACGTTGGCCACATCATTATATTATTATTATTATTATTATTAATTGTTAATGACTTAAATGAAAGTATCTTCAAAGATGTAAACAAGAAATAATTCTCATTAAAAATGCTGACATCATTCGTTTGGCCTAATATTGGCTTTTCCATATGGATTAAAATGTTGCAAAATATTTCTATTTCAGATAAACGCTGTTCTTCTGAACTTTCTACTCATCAAAGAAAACTTCTACTCATCTATTTTTAACATAATGATGATAATAATAATGTTTTTTGAGCAGGATCATGTGACATGACTAGAGTAATGATGCGAAAAATTCAGCTTTGAAGTCAGAGGAATAAATTACATTTTAAAATATTTAAATAGAAAACAATTATTTTAAAAAGTAAAAATATTTTACCTTTTTTTGTACTTTTGATCAACTTAATGCAGTCTTGCTAAGCAGAAGAGAATTATTTAAGAAAAAAAAAACGTTTAACTGGTAGTGTGTGTATATATATGGAATTATCTTTCTTTAGCCACTGTATACTAATAAATCAACACGCCTATGCTTCATCAAAGTGAGTGAATCAGAGCTGATACAAGATGTTACAAAATGTAACCAGGTTTTGGCCTCCAGCTTAGGATCAAAATGTCTTGATTTTGCACCTCCTATTTTTAGCTAATACATCATTACTAATTTATTTATACATTATGAAAATGACTTTGCATGCTGGAAATGTATTTATTTTGTTATTGAATGGCAGTAAATAATGCTTTTGTATACGTTTAAAGAACTTGTTTGAACTCCGAATGCAGTGTATAGCTATATATTAGAGTGATGTATAGTCTTATGAGGTGTTGAGTCATGCCCTAAAGTTCCCTTATGCAGTCTATGTAGTGTACAGCTGAGTATCAGGCGGAGCAGTTTTGTGGTTTTGCTGCGGACAGTCTGTCCTGTTAGTTTGTGTTAAATTGCAATATCACGTCTAGAATTTTTCATCTTGGCCTTCATTTCTGCAGTGACACCGTACTTGCTGGTCCAACACTCACCCTTTTGTTTTTCATTGCACTGATGGGTGTGTGTGTGTGTGTGTAGTTGAGAGTCGGCCAAATGACTTTTGTCTTCCAGCTGTTTTAAGCAAGTCAGCATCTAGCACCAGAGCAACTATCCTGGTCTAGTGTAATGGAGCGTGCGTGTGTTGGTATAATGGCTTTTAGCAGGTGGATAAGGTCATAAATTGGGCAGTAAATCTTTCTGTAACGAAGAAACCAAACCTGTCTGTCTAGCCGCATATACAAGGATAGGCATTGGGATTATGCATGTCTTGTTGCGTTGCTATCTGTCTCATTTCGCTATTAGTTCATAAGGGAATATGCTGTAATTACAGCTCTTTTTATGCTTGTTTCTTCCTTTTCTCTCTTTGTCTCTACGAAAGCACAGCACACGCTCTCTTGCATGTTTGAAACTAACATGTGACGAACGTTCCCGTCTCTGTGACCGTTGGGAGCATAATTATAATCGCTCATTGGGAATACTGAGAGCTGTAAACAGTGCTGTTCCAATCCTGGCTGTGGAGAAGGCTTCAGGACATTCAGCTATACAAAAACACTCTTCATGTAGTCTTGTGATTGTCTGACCTTAAAATAAGAAGTCATTTGAAATTCCAAAGCTGTGATGTTGTGTATTATTAATATTGCAAATATGTTTGATTATTGAGACATCTCGGTCACTGGATGTTCAAGTTTTGTGACAACAAAAATGTTGAATATTAATGTTGATTGAGGTGAGAAAAAAAAAAAACAGATTGTGGTGATTGTGTAATTACATTTGTGTTAAAAAAATGGTTTTATAGAAATATAAAACTTAAACTAAAATAAATTTAAGTGCTAAAATTTATAAAGCTGAAACTGAAATAAAGATAAATAGAAATATATAAAAAACTAATAAAAATGGCAAAAGCACGTAATAAAATTATGTATAAATTATGTATAATTCATAATTAAAATAAAAAATAATATCTAAAAAATAAATATTGTAATATTTTATTAATAAGACCATAACACTGATCAGCGATTAATGTTAAGATTATTAACATCAAACAATAAATTTGCCTACCAATTAACAAAAGTGTTTGTTAAAAATTTGAGTTATAAAACTTAAAAAAAAATCAAAAAGTTGATTTAAGTAGAAGTGCTAAAATTACTAAAGCTAAAACTGAAATGAAAATAAATGTAAATAGAAATATATAAAAAAGTCAAAAGCACATAATAAAATTAAGAAATATATATAAAAATAGAAATATTATAATATATCAATAATACTATAACAGCACTGATCAGAAATTAATGAATTAATGTAAAGATTAAGATTATTGGCATCAGACAATAAATTTGCCTACCAATAAACAAAAGTATTCTCTTAATAATGAGTTTACAAAAATTAAATTAATTTAAGTAGAAGTGCTAAGAATAGTAAAGCTTAAATTGAAATGTATGTTGTATGTAAATATAAACATAAAAATATTATAAAAATGGTGAAAGCACATAATAACATTTTTCAAATTAAAATGAAAATATAAAAAATTATTCAAATGAATAAAAATTAGGGCTGGGACACGATTAATCGCGATTAATCGCATCCAAAATAAAAGTTTATGTTAACATACTAAATGTGTGTTTACTGTGTATATTTATTATGTATATATAAATACACACACATACATGTAAAGCCTTTAAAAAATACTTATATGTGTGGATAGTTATATTTGTATTTAATTTAGATTATATATAGAATTATAAATATTTTATTTATTTTAATTTAATTTTTATTTTCAGTTTTCTTTAATATACATGTTTGTGTGTGTATTTATACATACATTATATATACACACAGTAAACACACATTTAGTATGTTAACATAAACTTTTATTTTGGATGCGATTAATCGCGATTAATCGTGTCCCAGCCCTAATAAAAATGTATAAAGATAATACTATAGCAACACTGATCAGCAACTAATTTTAACATTAAGATTAATGGCATCAGTCAGTAAATTTGCCAGAAGTGTTGTCTTGTCTCATAAAATAATAATAAATAATATTATAATGTTAAAAAATAAATACATAAACAATAAAACATTGTCAAAACATGATGCACATTCTCTGTTTTTCAGGTATTTTTAGAGATTACTGTTCCTTAATGTCAACATTTTCATGTATTTGTGTCACTTGATAAGATTATATGGATAGATTTATAGATTTATAGATCCAAGATATCTTAATATTAGCTGGTCATTGAACATGAGTATAAGCCTCTAGTTGAAATTGTGCTTTGATGGATGTCAATGTATTGTTGTGTTAGAGGTTGGTCAGGTAGACTAATCTGCTTAAATGTGTTACATTCACAGCTGTTTCCTCACCTGGTTAATCTAGTCCTGTGTTAAAGTCAGTCTGGTGTGGTCCAGTCACGTAAATTTCAACCAGTTAGGAGGATGAAAGGAGGTCTGCCTGCTAATGAGCAGATTCACTGCAGAATTTGCTTTTGTGACCTGTGCATCCGGTGAAAACAATTGTCAGACTGATTTAAACCAAAAAGTGTTGAAGAATGATTCTTTAAAAGAATCAGCTTTTAAAAATGATTTGCTTGCTAATCATACTACAGTTTTGATTCTTGCAGTGTATTTATATCACATTCAATGAGCCCATGGATAATGTTGTTATGTCATATAATCTGTATGGCTCTTCTTTCCAGCTCTTAGGTATCATATCAACCTGTTTATTTATTATTTCCCAGTGAGGTCAGGATCTCTTAGATAAGGTCTGATGTTGTTTTGTGAGGGTCTTGGCTGTATATTTGACTGGATTGTTATCATGTATTGTCTTCAGTCGTCAGTCAGCTTGTAAGGCGATTTGTGATCATCTTGTGTGAATGAATAGGAGTTTACCTGAATGTAAAGGGATTACCTTACTGCTCCTATGACCAGCTTCTACTGTAATTACTGCCAATGTGCTAACATCACATTCTTAAATACCATGCATGTTCATCCCACTTATGTGATTGAATTGTTAAAGTGTAATGAGGAAAATATCCATTTAATGCACAGTGATTACACACATTCATTGTCAAACTGGTAACAATTTATGCCTTTTATTGAGTAGATCATTTATGATTTGACCTCTATTTTTAGAGATGCACAGCTGATGGATGTGGTCATATGAAAAAGTCAAAGTATGGGTTTTTTTTTTGGACAGTGTTTCTTTAAGGATACAGTTTTTACTTCTGAAAACATGCTTGACAATAACCAGTACTATTTTCTCCAACTTATTTTGTTTGTTTTTTAGTTAAAATACTGAAATGCCAGTTTTCAGATGGTTCTGTCCAGAATCAGTTACTGATTCAGTTACTTGCAGACTGATGTGCTTGTTGATTACACTTTTTCATTAAAAGTAAAATATATCATGTAAAAATATTTCAGTCTTGCGCTCATCCCATACAGCTCACAATCTGACAAATGTAATATTTTAAATAAAACATGAGTAGTGGTGGTATTATTGGTACTTTGAAATATTATTGGTATTTAAAAAAAAAAAAATATTTGAAAGTATTTGATGAGAATACATTTGCTGTTTATTGCTGACTGAGTGAGCTTATGCCTGGAGGAACATCTCTTATAAAATGCTGTTATTGTGTTATAACAGCTGAATTTCATACCCGATTTACTGAATCTGCTGTTTGTGTTAAAGGTTAGAGCCATTTGTAACAGAAGGGAAGGATATTTTGTTTTTAGCCTGTTGTAATGAAGGTCAAGCTTAAGTGTAAGACATTTCTCTGAAAGATCAACTTTGAGTCTTATGACTGTATTTTTATATATGAAGAGAAACAAATATACAGTATGTATTATTCATTGAATGTCTCTCTCTCCCTCCAGGGGAAGCCGTATATGTTTGATCGGGTGTTTCAATCTAACACTACTCAGGAGCAGGTTTACAACGCTTGTGCTCAAAAGATTGTTAAAGGTGAGTCCTTCAGGAGACATGGCAGGCAGATCACATGATAGGAAATGGTTATAATTAATCGACTTATTGCTAATATTTGATCAGTAATAATGCCGCGTTCCAGGCAACCTGTTACCCGTGTTTTTCTGACCTTCTACCTGTAAAAGTGCACTGAAACAGTCAAATCCGTGTCTTCCCACCCGTAAACTCGTACTAGATCGATGTACTCCCAGTTCCGTACTCTGACGTCACGTAGCCTGCAAAACAACAGTTGCAGCCCCTATGGATGCGGTGTTTATGCAAGTGGTACACAGTGGAAAAATAGACTTTAGGACAATAAAACGTTGCAATCAAATTAATAATAATATAATAATAATTAATGCACTCAGGCAGTTTGGGGTGACTTGCCTGGAATGCTACAAAGTCATTAGTTGTGGTATGAAGTTGTGATTTACAGGCTCAAAAACCTGCCTGGAACGCAGCATAATTAGTAGGGATGCACCGATCCGAATCGGCCGATCATGCTTGCGCGTTTTGTCAGTAAAGCCGGTTCTGTAATTAGCGGTAAATGCCATCAGGTGCGTGATTTCACGTTGAGCCGTATATACTACACACAGCCGTTGTTTACCGACGAGCTGCGCAAATCAATGTTCATTATCAGTGTGAATGTGCGCAGCTCGTCAGTGAACAACGGCTGTGTGTAGTATATACGGCTCAACGTGAAATCACGCACCTGATGGCATTTACCGCTGATTACAGAACCGGCTTTACTGACAAAACGTGCAAGTGATCGGCCGATACGGATCGGTGCATCCCTAATAATTAGGTATGTAATGATATCAAAATCTCAGGATATGATATCTCAATATAAAGTCCACAATTCAATATTTATTGCAATATTAAAAAAAACAAAAAAAGACAAATGAAGACTTGGAAAAAGAGAAAATTTTGTACGTTAAATTATTTGATTAGTGCATTTTAAGAGTTCAAAATTAAGAGCTCCAACCCATGTTCTTAACTAAGAAAACTCACAGCACATCCAATAAATGAGTTCACTGCATTCATTGTCAACTTTCTAATGCTCTGAAAACCCCAGATCACAAGCTGATCACCTGAATGAAGTACATGCTTTGCTTTGAAAAATGCAGCAAAAACAGATTTGATGAAGGGATTAAGCCATATTGTGCTTTCGGTTTTAGTTTGTTTGACAAATACTGTGCCAAAGCACAGTGGCCCAAAACCGAACTTTAAAGACCTTTTATGTTAGAGTAAGAGGTTTAAATATATTTTAAAAACTCTTTTGCCTGGAAGAACTATTGCTTCATATCATCATGTGGGCATGATAATATTGATCACAATATCATGAAATTGATAATACTGTTACATTCCTAGTTAAAAATTCATTTATAAGTCATTGATATTAATAAAGCATCACTAAATACACTAAATAGTATTTCTTATATAGGACATTTATTCAAATGATAATTGCTGTTATTGTTATTGTAGTTTATTTTGTTGACTTAAATTGATTGAGTGATGCAGTTGAATTAGCCATTCCTGCTGACATTGCATGTTTGTATATAAATAAATAAATAAATTCAAATGCTATGTTTTGTTGTGTTTGTGCCCTGCAGATGTACTTGAGGGTTATAATGGTACAATATTTGCTTATGGGCAAACCTCCTCTGGAAAAACACACACCATGGAGGTGAGAATTCATCTAGGAATAAACATATACCTGCTTTTTGCAACAGGCAGTATGATTTACTGTTTACAATTAGCTACTTTCAAACAAACTCAG
The DNA here is from genome assembly GCF_049309525.1 of Garra rufa. Classification (NCBI taxonomy): domain Eukaryota; kingdom Metazoa; phylum Chordata; class Actinopteri; order Cypriniformes; family Cyprinidae; genus Garra; species Garra rufa. The sequence continues at coordinate 35,383,775 of NC_133382.1, forward strand.
TACTGATTCTGTTTTCTTAGGAAGCATGCTATTCCCAATTTCCAATCAGTACTGCACCGTAAATCATCACGCGTTATCATAACGAATGAATGTTTGTTTATGTGATTGTTTAGGGGAACCTGCACGATCCAGATGGCATGGGCATTATTCCACGGATTGTCCAGGATATATTTAACTACATTTACTCCATGGATGAAAACCTGGAATTCCATATCAAGGTTTTAAAAGCACAACAAATGAGGGCTAATTATTCACAAGATTCCCACTGACATTTTCAGACTTGGAAAAAATTAATGGCTTGAAATTTTAAAGGTCACAATGAATATGTAGAGTTGAGGTCAAAAGTTTACATACACCTTGCAGAATCTGCAAAATGTTAATTAATTTACCAAAATAAAAGGAATCATACAAAATGCATGTTGTTTGTTTAGTGATAGTTGTCCACGAGTCCCTTATTTGTCCTGAACAGTTAAACTGACCGCTGTTCTTCAGAAAAATCCTTTAGGTCACACAAATTCTTTTGTTTTTCAGCATTTTTGTGTATCTGAACCCTTTCCAAAAATGACTGTATGATTTGAGATCCATCTTTTCACACTAAGGACAACTGAGGGACTCATATGCATCTATTACAGAAGGTTCAAACGCTCACTGATGCTTCACAAGAAAAACTTCGATGCATTAAGAGCCAGGGGTGTAAACTTTTGAACAGAATTAAGATGTATACAGTTTTCTTTTTTGCCTAAATATCATACTTTTTTCCTTTAGTACTGCCCTTAAGAAGCTACAGAAGATACTTGAATGTTCCATAGAAGACAAAATAAGTTACATTTACCCTGAAATTCAAATTCAAAGTTTTCACTCCCTGCCTCTTTATGCATGGTTTTTCCTTAATGTAAACATCTTTTATGTAATAATTTCTTATTCAGGTCAGTACTAAATAAAAAAAATGTGCATTTTGTATGAGCTGTTATTTTGATAAAATAATTGATGTTTTGCAGATTTTGCAAGGTGTATGAAAACTTTTGACCTCAGCTGTATATAATGTGTGTGTGTATATATATATATATATATATATATATATATATATATATATATATATATATATATATATATATATTAGTGGTGGGCCGTTATCGGCGTTAACGTGCTGCGTTAACGCGAAACTCTTATCGTGCGATAAAAAAAATATCGCCGTTAATCTATTCTCATATTTGGGTTGGGAGCTGGGTCTAAACTACGCAAGCTATGATGACTTTCACCTTGATAGTTTAACGCGGATGTATACCGAATATGGTCACGCGTTTAAGTCTCCTCCGCCAAAACACAGACAGGATCGCGTCGTCCTCCATTCATGAAAACCGAATCTACTATAGCGCGAAATGCCACGTAAATTCGTCGTTTTTTGGATTCATAAATCTAATGTTGGTCAGTCACTTAATTCAAATCGCGATATGGACTAGTGTATGTGAAAACTGAAATGCAAAAAGACCGTTTTAATATGAATCCGGTATGTTCCGTTTGCCTAGCTGTATGTATGCATGGCGGAGACGAGCTTTTACTACACGCATACTGAAACACACGTGACGCTCCCGGTAATTTTTGTCTTTTTTTTAATCTCACATGAACAGATAAACTTAATCTCCCAAACTGCTGTGCGTGTCACTTTTATCGTTTCATTTGAGAAAACTAGCATCATATCATACTGTATGACACAGAAACGTCACGGCAACCTGTCAAAATAAAAGTACGGTGTAACATGTAATGGGTTGGGTAGGTGTTGACGTTAAAAAAAAACACAATCTAATAGGTAGAAAAAATAATTTCATTGCTAGTTAGTTAGTAAACACAAGTACATCTAATTGAACATAATTTATTTTCATCAACAAATTATCATAATACAGCTTTATGAGCTTTATGATCCATTCTCAAAGACTTACTTTTAGTCATTATTTGGGTAGCACACTTATTCTGAATGCCTTCAGCAGAATTCAAATTAGCCATTTTAATCTAGATTAATCTAGATTAATTCCAAGATTTAATCTAGATTAATCTAGATTAAAAAAATTAATCTATGCCCACCCCTAATATATATATATATATATATATATTTTTTTTTTTTTATTTTTTTTTTAAATTTATATTATATATAATTATAATAACATGTCACAGTATTAAAATAAATGCAGCCTTAGACTTTTTTTTTTTTTTTTTTTTTTCAAAAAACATTTGCAGCAGTGTATTCATTTCAGACTGCTGGTAATAAAACTCACAGAGTTCTTCTGCATTGGCAGGTCTCCTATTTTGAGATCTACCTGGACAAGATCAGGGATTTGCTGGATGGTATGTATGACTGAATATGATACAGGTTCTATAAATTGTATGTAATGTTCTATCGTATTAAAATAATAATCATTATTTTTCTTTCAGTATCTAAGACCAACCTATCTGTACATGAAGACAAGAACAGAGTTCCATATGTAAAGGTAAGGCTGTGTTTTATTAATTAGCTTTGTATGTGTTACCAAAGAAGTGGTTCACGTTTTCCCTGTTTATCTCCTTCTACATCTGCAGGGTTGTACTGAACGGTTTGTTTGTAGCCCGGACGAAGTGATGGACACTATTGATGAAGGCAAATCCAACAGACATGTGGCTGTCACAAGTAAGCCCATGCAAATCAGTCCGACACACTGCATAGCTGTTTTTAGCTGGCTGAACTTTTCCACACCTGTTGTTCTCCGAATTATATTAGCAAGAGGAGTTTTCTTTCTTATTTTTTCTCTTTTGAGATATTTATACAACCAAAAGAGTGTCCTGTTGTGTACACGTATTAAAGTTGAGTGAAAATGTAAACTTGTGTTTTTTCTGTGGTGTGTGTCAGATATGAATGAGCACAGCTCTAGGAGTCACAGTATCTTCCTGATAAACGTTAAGCAAGAGAACACACAAACAGAGCAGAAACTGAGTGGGAAACTCTACCTGGTGGATTTAGCAGGAAGTGAGAAGGTAATATTTCTGCTTATCTCTTTTCATTTCCTCTTTCCCTCTTTCACTTGTTCTCTCTATTTCTCTTTTTAACTCATTCACAGACATTTTTACCTAAGCTGGTTTCACTTCAGGACCTATAATAGTAATTGAGACATGATTAGTTCCTTATTAATATTAGTTTCATTTGTAACAGAACCGTCTCTGATTTGATTTTTTTTGACTGCAGGTCAGTAAAACTGGAGCAGAGGGTGCTGTACTGGATGAAGCCAAAAACATTAACAAATCTCTTTCCGCTCTGGGCAACGTCATCTCCGCTCTGGCTGAAGGAACGGTAAGTGTGATGCACTTGAGCTGTACAATTACTAATTTTGGGGTGCTTATTTAAAAAATAGTGCCTGGTTTGCTCAAGGATGTGTGTTTTCAGAATCAGAATCAGAAAGAGCTTTATTGCCAAGTATGCTTGCGCAAACAAGGAATTTGTTTCAGTGTTATTAGCTTCCAGTACACAGAGACAATAGCGCACAGACAATAAAAATAAGAGAATAAGAAAAATTACACATATGTAAGCATAAATAGACCAAAAATAAAAATAGAAAATATTAATAATAATTTGTAAAAAATAAATTGACAAATATGTATGTACAGTTGTGCTATAGGTGATAGGATGGAATGCAGGGATGTGTTAGGGTGGAGGTGGTAGCAGTAGATGTCAGATTATTCCACACATTTTTTGCACAATGGGAGGAACTGTTCATAAGGTGGATTGCCTGGGGGAAAAAACTGTTCATTCGTCTGGTAGTCTTGATATTTGGGGCTCTGTAGCGCCGGCCGGATGGTAAGAGTTCAAAGAGAGGATGCTTGGATGTGAGGGGTCCAGAGTGATTTTCTGAGTTCTTTCCTCACTCTGGATGTGTACAGTTCTTGAAGGGTGGGCAGGGGAGCACCAATAATCCTCTCAGCAGACCGAACTGTTCTCTGAAATCTTCTGATGTCTGATTTTGTAGCTGAGCCAAACCAGACAGTTATTGATGTGCACAGAACAGACTCGATGATTGCTGAGTAGAACTGTCTCAGTAACTCCTGTGGTAGGTTGAACTTCTTCAGCTGGCGAAGGAAGTACAACCTTTGTTGGGCCTTTTTTACAATGGAGTCGATGTGAGTATCCCACTTCAGGTCCTGGGAGATGAAACATCCCAGGAACTTGAATGTCTCCACTGTAGCCACAGTGCTGTCCATGATGGTGAGCGAGGAAAGTGCAGGGGGGTTCCTCCTGAAGTCCGCTATCATCTCTACAGTTTTGAGCTTGTTCAGCTTCAGGTTGTTGTGACTGCACCAGACAGCCAGCTAGGGCTGGGCGATATGGCAAAAATGTAATCTCGATATTTTTTTCCCCATATTGAACGATAACGATATATATTTCGATATAAGCTGTTGATGTTGCCAGCTTTAAAATAGTATCCCAACAATGACTAAAGCCACAAAAATGAAAGGGTTCATTAAATTACATTTAAAGTATAGTTTATTAACAAAAACAGATTTGGCCTTAAAAATTAAAACAACTTACTAAAATAAATTAAAAAAAATAAAAGTTGTGACAGAGTATGGTAAATGAGAGTAAATGTACAAAATGTAAACATAAAATTATTGTAAAACCATCATTTGTAACACAATTATTTATTTATTTATTTATTTATTATTATTATTATTATTATTATTAACACAATTGTTAATTTTCTCTATTATAGGTTGAGCTATTTAAATTAGAGGCAACCACTGTATTTTGAAACAATCTACAGTATAAATAACAAAAAATTACGACACGGTTCTTTCTTAATCGTATTAAGTGCAGATAATTCAGCCATAATCAAAGTAGGCTACTCTCTAAATATTCAAAGTGCAAATAGAGACGAATATTTCAAGCATGATACAGAGCTATAGACATACACAACCTATCATAGCCTACATACAAATAACAGCCTAGATATGTCATGTAGCCTAATTTGCGTGCATTGGGGGGGATTAAAATTGCTTTTGAATGCGCGTGCGTTTTTTGCTTTCGGTTTCAGTTTTAACAATCGCGCCAAACTCTCAGCTGAGCTAAGAGTCACTTTTCAGGTAGCCAAACCACTTATATAACGGAATTCGTGCTACCTTTTTTGTCGACAATTTCAACATCTTTGGATAATAACTCGAAGTTAGTTTCACTTTCGTCGCTGCTTCCTCTCTCTTTTTTTTGTCGTCCTGGTGTTAAGTTTGCTTCGCAAAGTGCGGTAGGAAATGAACTTTGTACTTTGACGTACACACGCACGCTGTACGCTGATTGGCTGTTGTCGCATATTTCTACTGTGTGATTGGCTCTTAGATTAATCCATATCGAGCAAAAAATGTCTAGAGCCTATCATCGTTATTAACATAAATTTTATCGCGATTCGATATGATATCGTTTATCGGCCCAGCCCTACAGCCAGCTCTTTTACCTCCTGTCTGTAGGCAGATTCGTCACCGTCCTGAATGAGGCCGATAACCGTGGTGTCGTCTGCAAACTTCAGGAGCTTGACAGAGGGGTCTTTAGAGGTGCAGTCGTTGGTGTAGAGGGAGAAGAGCAGCGGGGATAGAACACAACCCTGAGGGGCGCCGGTGTTGGTGGTGCGGCTGCTTGATGTGAATTTCCCCAGTCTCACCAGCTGTTGCCTATCTGTCAGAAAGCTGGTGATTCATTGACAAATAGGGCTAGGAACAGAAAGTTGGTTTAGTTTGGTGTGGAGGAGTGAAGGAATGATGGTGTTGAAGGTCGAACTGAAGTCCACAAACAGGATCCTCACATAAGTCCCTGGTCTGTCCAGATGCTGCAGGATGAAGTGCAAGCCAGTGTTTACTGCATCATCCACTGACCTGTTTGCTCGGTAAGCAAACTGCAGGGGGTCCAGTAAGGGTCCGGTGATGTCCTTCAGACAAGCCAGAACCAGTTTTTCAAACGACTTCATGACGACAGATGTTAGCGCCACAGGTCTGTAGTCATTAAGTCCTGTTATCTTGGATTTCTTTGGGACAGGAATAATGGTTGAGCATTTTAGGCAGTGAGGGACTTCACACAGCTCCAGAGACCTGTTAAAGATCTGTGAAAAAATGGGGGCCAGCTCATCAGCGCAGGTTTTCAGACAGGCTAGGTTTTGTAGCATTTTTGCTTTTCACAACCAATTGCAAGGTGGAGAAGTCTTGTGTTATCTCTTAATCACCAGATAATCTGCCACAAATACATGATTTTGAGCCAAATTGTCGCTGTGTGTTCAGTTCTTAGCTGATTCATATACAAGAATGATTCTAGAGACATAAATTTATGCCTAATCCTGATTTCAAGGTTAGGATTATGGCCAATGAGAGAAGAAAATGCAAGCATGACTAGAGTTGTCACAATACCCAAATTTTGATTTCTGACTAAAATATCTCAATACTGCTGCTACTACTACTATTAAATCTATTTATTCCCAAATTTACCAAATTCTGTTTTTTTTTTTTTTTTTTTACTGGATTCTGTTTGTTTGTTTTTTCTGTTAAATTTTTCTAGACTCTTTTTTTTTTTTAATGGTTACATAAAAGAATATTAATCAGAAACCATGTCTAATAAATTGAAATCATGAAACTTACACAATTTAACAGCAATTTCTAAAAAGATTAACAATTACATTTTCAAGGCCCTATGAAATACTTTTTATTAATTTTCTCAAATTTAGTTTTATTTTGATCAAATTATGTGAATTTGTTTTCCATTAATTTTCTGGATTCCATTTTAATGGTTTCATTTAATTTTAATTAAAAAAAAACATGTTTAATTAATTTATAAAGATTAATTAGATTTTATAAAGAATTATTTAATTATTATTATTTTTTCTCAGAAATACTTGTGTATTTACAGTTTTCTTGTAAATAAAGTCTGGTAAATATTGTATAAATATTGTTTTAATAATATTTTTTTTTAGTAGTAGTAGTAGTACTATCATTACATTAAGCATTGTAATCTGTCAAGTTAAACCAAGCATTTATTTTGACAGGTTGGTGTCTTTACATTTCTGTTTGTATATGATATGACAGTGGTTTTTCTCAAAAGATAATTCCGTTTTTATGAATCTCATGATTCTGTCTGTGTTTTCTGCTTTACGGTGATCTTAAAGCCCTAAATAAACCTTTTAATTATTATTTGGCTCTTATCAAAATGCACTGTTTTTAAAAACTAGATCTTATGATACCCTTTTAGTACCAGTGTATCGTGCAACACTATACATGACCCAGTTTTTTCTGCTGCATCTGTGGGTGTTTTGCTACATCCATACAGCAACACAAAATTACAGATTCAAAAGTGCTTATTTAGTTATACACTTGTGTATATGTAAAATTCTTTAACATTCATGGCAAGGTAATTTTTTTTAAGTATATTAAAGCTGATCCATGTATAAAAAAAAATCAATAAAAAACTTTCTATCATGTAGTTTTTTCCACAAAATATTATTTTTTTAACTCAGCATCACCAAGTTTTTATAATTCAGCAGAATGTTTTTTTTTATGGATGGAAGGCTAATAAAAGAATGCTTCTTTTCCCCATCAGACGTACGTTCCCTACAGAGACAGTAAGATGACAAGGATCTTGCAGGATTCTCTTGGTGGAAACTGCAGGACCACTATAGTGATCTGCTGCTCTCCTTCCTCCTTCAATGAAGCCGAGACCAAAACTACGCTCATGTTCGGACAGAGGTGATGAGATGCACACACTGAGAGTTGTAATGAAGCTTTCCTTTTGAGCATCAAGTAATTTTTCAGTTCTCTCTGTTCTCAGAGCAAAGACCATCAAGAACACAGTGTGTGTGAATGTGGAGCTGACAGCCGAGCAGTGGAAGAAGAAATATGAGAAGGAGAAAGAGAAGAACAAGACACTAAAGAACACCATCACCTGGCTGGAGAACGAGCTTAACCGCTGGAGGAACGGTACTGTAATGACGCACACACTTCATTATCATTCTTCTGTATTCATTGAAAATTATTCACAACTGTATTGTCTTTTGTTTGATTTTAGGTGAGAGCGTCCCTATTGAGGAACAGTATGATAAGGAGAAGGCAAACGCAGAGGTTCTGGCCCTGGATAATGTGATGAATAATGATAAAATCACCTCATCTCCCAGCATGCCTGGCCTTAAGTTCACTGACGCTGAGCGTGAGAAGTGTGAGGCTGAATTGGCCAAACTCTACAAACAGCTGGATGACAAGGTGAGATGTAGTGTTGGGCGATATGCACAATTTTCATATCATCCTATCGTCAGCCTGAGAGATCGCCGATACACGATACTATCGTGCTACTTTATTTAATAATCTCTATGTACTAAATTCCTTATTCATGTTTGTATGGGTAGTCTTGTAATTGGGCATGTGCCTTAGTTGTGTCTGTAGTTCTGCCAGATAGGTTCAAGTTTACTTTCGGTTTCATTCTCTGCTCTCCGCTATCTTTAGGGAGCGGTAAATGTGCGTGCCTGAATGTAAATGAATGAATCTTTCTTTACCCATCATATTGCGATGATGTTACTGCTGTATGTTTGATCGTTGTCATCAGTTCATGTTGTAGTTCAGTTCAAACAGAATGTGGAGATTGATGCGCGTGTGATTCACGTGCATATGTTTAGCGCCATTTGATTTTATTGCATGGTAATTCTAATGAACACAGATGTTACTGAGGTGAATGTTTATGTTTACTATATACAGACGGATTCTGAAATATCATATTTAATTCAGCCTAAACCATATTTTACTACCTGTTATCATAATGACTGTGCAGTGCTGGATAACATAATGCTTACATTTCCTCAAATTAAAAGCAGCTACAAATAACAAGCACATGGAAAAAGGAAAGGAAAGGAGGTGAAGTGAGGCCAAGTATGGTGACCCATACTAGGAATTTGTGCTCTGCATTTAACCCATCCAAGTGCACACACACAGTAGTGAACACACACACACCGTGAACACACACCCGGAGCAGTGGGCAGCCCGGGGAGCAGTTGGGGGAACGGTGCCTTGCTCTAGGGACTCACCTCAGCCGTGGTATTGAGGGTGGAGAGAGTGCTGTACATTCACTCCCCCCACCTACAATCCCTGCCGGACCTGAGACTCGAACCTGCAACCTTTGGGTTACAAGTCCGACTCTCTAACCATTAGGCCACGGCTACCCCATGTATGTATATTATTAAAGTACTTCATCACTAATGCGAGTTGCACTTTAAAAAACACTCCGGTTATACTCAGTTAATCTATCTACGCTGCATGATGAATAAATCTCTTACCCATTTTCACTGCTCACATTTTCTGCGCGTTAAGGCGACGTGGCCACTCTATGCTTGTGTTTATACGGCGACAAGTTTCTGAAGCATCCTAAAACCGACTCTCCACGCTGCATCGCTAAAGAGGCGCCTTTTTGACGGATAATAATAATAATCGTCTTGCTATCGTCAAAGGCATCCGCAATAGGCGATATCACTGACTTTCGGCGATACACGATACTATCGTCTATTGGCACAACCCTAGTGAGATGAACCACTGACCTTAAATCAAACTATTTGCTTTTAGCATTAATGGCCATTTTTAAATTTTCTTACAATAAATGTATTTAGTAGCATTTTTGTTTCACACAACCAGTTGTAAGGTGAAGAAGTCTTGTATTGTCCTTTAATCACCAGATAAATATGATTAATTTTGACCCAAATTATAATTAGCTGATTTTCACATGTATAAGTGATTCTGGAGACATTATTTCATGCCAAATTCCTGATTTCATAGTTAGAATTAATGCTTTTGGTATTAATGGCCATTTTGAGATTTTTGGCATCACCCAATAATTATCTTCTGTTGCAGATGATTAACTATCATTAGTATCTTCAAGACCAGTAGTATCTTCATATATTGTCTGAAATTAGAGTCTTATTTAAGAATTCCCCCCATATCATTTGCTCCTAATAGATTATTACAAAGATATAAAAATAATAATAATTTATCTTTAGCGCTTTTCTGGGTACTCAAAGCCCTGAAATCTGTGAGACTTTTTTTAAATTAATAATTTTATTCAGCAATGATGTCTTAAATTGTTCAAATGTTGCAGTAAAGTAATTTATAATGTTACAAAAGTTTTCTATTTCTCATACATTTCTAATAAAATGTTAAGCAGCACAATTGTTTTTAACATTGATAATAATAAATGTTTTTGAACAGCAAATCAGAATATTAGAATGATTTCTGAAGGATCATGTGACACTGAAGACTGGAGAAATGATGTTCAGAAATTCAGCTTTGCATCACAGGAATAAATTACATTTTATATTTAAATTGAAAGCAGTTATTTGCTTATTTTAAATATTATTTATGTTTTGGCTATTAATATTACTGTACATTTATCAGCCTTAGTGCAGCCTTAGTGACTATAAGACTATAAAACAAAAAATCATACTGATAATGTAAATGTAGTTCTGTAGTAAAATAATTAAGATGTGTTTCAAGACTCATTTATTCTGCGTTTATCTCTCTCTGCTGTCTGTTTTTAGGATGATGAGATAAATCAGCAGTCTCAGCTGGCTGAGAAACTCAAGCAGCAGATGTTGGATCAGGAAGAGGTGAGAGCTGAATGCGCACGTCAGATTTACATTATTTCCCGTAAATTAAAACAGTGACTTTTCTCCTAGTTGGCTGTGAATCATTTGGAGATTAAAAACTTTGTAGTTTGGGTTTGCCTTTTGCCATTAAGAGCTATAAATAATAAATAGCATACTGACCGAGTGTACACGCTCCTTACATGTTGAGTCGAATTCCCATCACTTTCCCCTATTCTCCTTATTAATTTGACACTAATGACACTGAAGTTGCAAAAACATCTAATTGTAATAGTAGTAATGTCACAATGCAAAAAAACCAAGCAAACAAACAAAAAAATCATTGTGTTGTAGCTGCTGGCCTCCACACGAAGGGACCATGACAACCTGCAGGCAGAGCTCACTCGTCTGCAGATGGAGAACGAGGCGTCTAAAGAGGAGGTGAAGGAGGTGCTGCAGGCCCTGGAGGAGCTCGCAGTTAACTATGATCAGAAGAGTCAGGAAGTGGAGGACAAGACCAAGGAGTTTGAAACCCTGAATGAAGAGCTCAACCAGAAATCTGTGAGGAGAAACTCTTAAATAGAAATGTCACTTTCTTCACCATTGTTTAATCTCATGTAGGGATGTAATGGTATTATAAATATCATGGTAACGTGATAGCAAAACGGTCTCTAAGTTATCGTGGTCACATGACGATATGAAACCATAGGTCTTCTGGGCAAAAAGTGTAGTTAAACTTCTTATTCTAATATAAAATGTCTTTAAAGTTGTGTTTTGGGCCATTATGCTTTGGCACAGTATGTCAAAGGAACTAAAACAAAAGCACAATTTGGCTTAATGATAACGTGCTACAAGTTCAGTGCAAGTTTGGGAATGCAACAGCCACCGGTAATGCTTTATTTTCGCGGCAGATGATACAGCATTTTACTAGATTTGAAGTGAGACATTCACAAAATAAACCCTCTACTGCCCTTTCCGTGAAAATAAAAGCTTGAAAGTGCAGTATGAATTGCTGACAGCTAGCGGTTTAAATGGGTAACGTTACTGAAGTCCAACTTCAACATATCTCTTTCAAGTGAAGAAATTAGGAAAGAAGTATTGACATTTCCCTGCTGTAGTGTAAAGCAAAAATAATATACCTATGAAACATTCTTTTCACTTATTTTACAATGCAATTGTTTTACAATATATGGCTATTACTGTTATAGGAATAACAATAATATAAAATTGTTGTTGTTATTATTTTTATATTCAAATTTGTTTGGCTTCTTAAAACACCAGTGTGAATGTAATAGAGACAGGATGCCACAGCTAAAAAGAGGTTTTGAGTGGCCTTTAAAGTTCTGGTACAGGTCAGTTCACTTTTCAAGTCAGTTTTTCAGACTTAAGTTTTCTTAATTAAGAAAATGGGTTGCAGCTCTTTATTGTGAACTTTCAAAGTGCATTAGAAAAAAAAATAACTTTAAAATTTAAGAAATGTTAATTTTTTCCTTAGGTTTTAATGTATTTTTTTTTTTTTTAATATCGCAATAATATTGTATCGTGGACTTCATATCATGATATTATCATATTGTGAGATTTTAAAACAAGCTGTAATACTGTATAAGATTACTATTTGAACTGAAAGCATAAATCTAGGCTATCCATTGCTGTTTTCGAAGCTCAATACAAAACTGTGACATTTCATTCACTGACTCTAATCTGAGCTGTTTGTCATTGCAGAGCATTCTTGCATCTATCGACTCTGAGCTGCAGAAACTAAAGGAAATGACCAACCATCAGAAGAAGAGAGTCACGGAGATGATGTCATCGCTGCTTAAAGACCTGGCAGAGATTGGCATCGCCGTTGGCAGCAATGACATTAAGGTAATAAAGGCCAAAAACCAAAGTGGTTGCATTAACTTCTCTTTCGCTTTTATATTTATGTTATTTCTCTTCGTCCTTGCTTTTTGTTTTTCCACTTTCTTTGCACTGTTTAACTGCTCACCTTCCTCTCTAACCTCAATTATTTATCTTTCTCTATCTGTCTGTTTTGTCTCCTCAGCATGAGGGTGGAGGTCTCATTGATGAAGAGTTCACAGTAGCTCGTCTGTACATCAGTAAGATGAAGTCAGAGGTGAAGACTCTGGTGAAGCGCAGCAAACAGCTGGAAGGCGCTCAGGCCGAGAGCAACAAAAAGATGGATGAGAACGAGAAGGAGCTCGCAGCCTGTCAGCTCCGTATCTCTCAGGTCAATGCAAAAACAACACATCTTCAATTTTATTACACCCAACGCCAACAGTAAACCTCCGTTTGTTTGCCAAAAATTAAAAGGGTTTATTTTTCATTTGATTACAAATAAATAAATGTTTATGCTTTAATTTGATTATCAGAAAAATTAAAACACATAAGAATTTCTAAAAAAAAAAAAAGTTCTTTCACTGAACATTAAAGAGCATTTAAACAGCTCTACTCCTAATAAAACCAGTCTTAAAGTTTTATTAGATAATTAATGTATGACTGTAGTTAAATGGAAATGCCACATGTTCTCCATTACAAAACTAGAATGGAATCCTGAGATTTATTTGTTTGTGTTTGTCTACAGTATGAAGCAAAGATCAAGTCCCTGACAGAGTATCTGCAAAACATCGAACAGAAGAAGAGACAGCTAGAGGAGAATGTCGACTCTCTCAATGAGGAACTGGTCAAAATCAACGCACAGGGTACGAACACACACACACACACACACACACACACACACATGCTTTGCTCTTATAAATGCATGTTAATGGCTGTATAAAAAAAAATGTGGCCCAGACTGACCAACTTTTACTGCCCTCTTGTGGTGAGACTGCATTGGGTGAGAAAGAAGTTGTGATAAAATTTATTTTCTCTTTGTGCAGAGAAAGTTCATGCCATGGAGAAGGAGAATGAGAAACAGAGTGCTCATGAAGTCAAGGTAAGCTTTTTTATAATAACAGGTTTTATTTATTTTAAAAGAGAGATTGCAACTTATAGTTTCTGTCTGCATGATTGTACAGGCTGCAGTTGAGCAGCAGATCCAGAACCACAGAGAAGCTCATCAGAAACAGCTGAGCAGCCTGAGAGACGAGTTGGAGACCAAGGAGAAACTCATCACTGAACTGCAGGAGTAAGACATGCACATCTTCATCTACACCTCTTCAGATGCTGAATCGAGGCCACATGGGCTCATTTCCCCTTGTTGTTTTCTCTCTGCAGTCAGAACCAGAAGATCATGTTGGAGCAAGAGCGCTTGAAAGTGGAGCACGAGAAACTCAGAACCACCGACCAGGAGAAGAGCCGCAAACTGCATGAGCTCACGTATGTGGCAAATAAGATTTCAATAGTGTGCAATAGTTTGGTATGGTGTGTTAATGATGAAATATGTTTACAGAGTGATGCAGGACAGAAGGGAACAAGCTAGACAGGATCTCAAAGGCCTGGAGGAGACAGTGGTAGGTCATTTTGTTCAGTGCATGACAGATGTTTTGTATATCTTATCTTTGTATGCATATGTGCACACTCTGATTGCTCTCTCCTCCTTAGGCCAAAGAGCTGCAGACTCTTCATAACCTGAGGAAACTCTTTGTTCAGGATCTGGCCACACGGGTGAAGAAGGTACAACTGTTGTGAACACGTTCTTCTCTAACTGAAATTTGTAAAAAAAAAAAAAAAAAAAAAAAAAAAACTACTCCGGATTAATAAACAGCTACAATGTAGATATTTCTTGGCATTAAAATGTACTTACCCTGAGCTGTGTTTACTATTAAAAGCTAAACATTAGGCTTATTTATAGGTTCTTGTTTATAGCTGTCTTTTTTTAAAACACTTTTTGTATGGATTCAGTTTTCTTATATTAAACAGGACATTTTACCAGAAATGTAGCTTATCCCTTAATTTTTTTTTACATTGTATTCGTAGTTTATTATTATTATAAATATTATGTCTTTTTAATTGTCCCTATTTTATTACTGTTGTTTTCTTTTTTTGTTTTAACTTTTATTACTATTTTTAATTATTCATTTTTTATTTTACTTTATTATTATAATCATCATCTATATTATTGTAATTCCTATTGTAATTCGTAAATTATTTTATTATTTTACTTTGTTTATTTCTTTTAGAATTTAATACTAATTTTTTAACTATTCATTTTTATTTAACTTTTTTATTATTATTTATTATCATCATCATTGTAAATATCTTTATTGTCCTTATTTTAATTCTTAAATTATTTTCTTCTTTTTTTTAGAATTTTGTTACTAATTTTAATTATTTATTATCATCATCATAAATATATCTTTACTATTGTCCTTTATTCTTAAATTATTTTATCTTATTTTTTTTTTTAGTTTTGTAGAATTTGTATTACTACTTTATATTTGATTTTTTTTTTTACTGTTGTTATTATTATTATCTTCGTCATAAATATTATATCTTTATTATTGTCCTTATGTCAGTTCTTAAATTGTATTATTTTACCTTTTTTGTAGAATTGTATTACTATTTTTTTTTTTTTTACTTTTTTTTAATTATTATTATTTAACACTTTTTTTTTTTAAATTATTTTACTTATTTTTTCTTTATAGCCAGTAGCCTTTAGTTTATGTCCCTGCCATCAAAGCTAATAGACGTTGTAAAACTCCAGTTATGACTTTATCAACTACTCACAGACATGCCATTAATGTTTTTCAGAGCGCTGAGATGGACTCGGATGACACCGGCGGCAGTGCGGCGCAAAAACAGAAGATCTCATTCCTTGAGAACAACCTTGAGCAGCTCACCAAAGTGCACAAGCAGGTAAACACATAGTCAAAATTTCAGACAACATGGATATACTCTCAAAACGCACATGCTCACTGCTGTCTTTCTTTTTTTTTGTCTAGTTGGTGCGTGATAACGCTGACCTGCGCTGTGAGCTGCCCAAGCTGGAGAAGCGCCTGCGGGCAACAGCGGAGCGTGTGAAGGCTCTGGAGTCTGCACTCAAAGAGGCCAAAGAGAACGCAGCCCGTGACCGCAAACGCTACCAACAGGAGGTGGACCGCATCAAAGAGGCCGTCAGAGCCAAGAACATGGCCCGCAGAGGACACTCGGCACAGATCGGTTAGCTCACACATACTTTAAAACAGTGCAGTTACTAGATTAGGATGTCTTTTGACATTTCAACTTGGGTAGGGTTGAAAAGATCATACTATAACAGAGGAACAGTGAAAGTTTTTGATTGTTGTTAAGAACAACCCAACTTAGGTTATTTGGCAACCCAGCACTGGGTAAATATTGGACAGAACACATGCTGGGTTATTTTGACCCAGCTGCTTGGGTTGAATGTTTTTACCCAACAGCCTGGGTTGTTTTAGTGAAGTCAACTATTGTAAAAAAATGATCATATTGATAGCTTAAAATGGGCTGGAAATTAAAATTAACACAGAATTATAGAGGCAATAGCAATAATCAAAAAGATTATTTATTTATTATTAAGCAAGAACACCCATGGACAAAAATATAAGGCATATTGAAGTTATTTGTGTGAATACAGCATAGTTTACAATATTACATGCTTTCAGAGTTTAAATGTAAAAGTAGCATTTTAATTTAAGTGTATTCAACAGTTGTCTGTAATCACTTGTCACCAAAATAATTCTAATTCTAATGTGTGTTCGCCGGGAGAACTACGAACCTCAGACTGCCGCCTCTCTATAACCTGGCCATAAAAAAACAGTACTGAGATTAGAAAACATATTTTAACATCAAATTAAGTATTTTAACAAAATCAGTTTGTTATGCAAGGCATAAGGCATTTCCATCATGCAGCTGAATGACATCTTGTCCTTGTATGTTGCATTGCATAAAATAATGTAATTTACAGCACAGTAACGATTTTATAAATTAAATAAAATGTATACAAACCTTTATTTCACTGAAGAAGTGCACCAAATCAACAGAGCTAAGAACCACCCTATCCTGTAGAGGAAAAAGCCTGTACTCTGACTGTAACTCAACAGCTGGATTTTTTCATGGGAGACAGGCTCAACCCAGCAGCTTGGTTACAAAAACAATTACCCAGCACCTAAGGTAAAAAAATATAAAAAATTACCCAATAAAATTACCCAGCAGGTTAAACCCAGCATTTGGGTTAAAAATAAACAACCCAGCATTTTTAGAGTGCAGAAAACCTATCCAGCACCTGGGTAAAATTTTTTTAAAATGACCCAGCAAGCTGAACCCAGCATTTGGGTTAAAAAAATAACCCAGCATTTTTATTAGAGCGCAGAAAAAATACCCAGCACCTAGGTAAAAATATTACAAATAAACCAATAAAATGTACCGAATATTTGGGTAAAAAAAAAAAAAAATTTTTTTTTTTAGAGTGCAGAAAAACTACCCAGCAACTATAAAGTAAAAATATTAAAATCAACCCAATAAAATGTCCGATCAGGCTGAATCCCCGCATTTGGATAAAAAAAAAAAAATAACCCAGCATTTTTTACAGTGTGCCAAAAGGTGTTGCTCGCCTACATTTTTAGGGATGTTAGTGAATTTAAAATTATTAATAATGGTTCATCTCATTATTTCTTTGAATTTAACCCATTAAATTGCTTTGTTTTCAAGCTTTTTAGTTTGTCACGTTTTAAAAACAACTTTTAGGCATCACACACTTGGAAAAAAAAAACTGTGAACTCGCACATAAACGTGACAAATGACAATTTGTGTTTTAAAATCCAAAAACATGTTTGATCTCCTCCAAGTGGATGGAATCATAGTCGAAAGAAGAAAAATTCCCCATGAGTCTTTCCCCATTATAAACTAGGTGATTATTTGTCAAATAGACTGCCCAAAACCTACAGACTAGCGTTGACTCGTCCATACTACTACCAAAAACAAAAAAATAGTTTTTTGGCTTTACTAACTAATCATGTTTCCTTCTTTCATAGCCAAGCCAATCAGACCAGGACAGCCTCCTGTTGCCTCTCCCACCCACCCCAATGTCAACCGCTCAGGGGCGGGGCTTTTCCAGAACAACCAATCAGTGGGCATCCGTGGCGGAGGAGTCAAGCAGTAAAATAAGTAAGCACGTGCTGCAAAATACTCATAATTATATCACATTATGGGTGTAAAATTGGTTGCAGATATAATTTAATTCACTTTTTCTCCTTTTTCACCATCTGTCTCTTTCTTTCTCACTTTTTCCAGCTGTTCAATGCTGAATTTAACCCCAGTAGCCCCAGCTGAAGCTGATATCACCCCAAAAAGCTGAACAGGCATTCCACAGCACGGGAGGGTTCAATACTATACATATGAAAATGAATATAAGTATATATGTGTATGAAACATGAAATACTATCCCCGTCTGGGCTGTACAGTTGTTCCTCCATTCTTAACTCTTATATCTTCCCTTTAAAAATATAAGAAAACGTAAAAAGACAGGCTTTTTGCACCAGTGGACACTAGCGTGTATCTCTCTTCACTCTTGCACAGTAGGTTTCTGCTCACATCCTGCTCTCCACGTCCCTCACTGTGCCAAGTTGAATGTATTACAAAACTACAAAAGAAAAAAAAAAGGCAGAAATGAATGAAAAATGGAAAAAAGGAAAAAAAATAAAAATACTAGCTGCATTATTTTAGCCTTATTTATGTACGTTCTCATTTTGGGTTTGTTTAGAGAGTTAGCTTGTTCTCTCTTGCTTTTGAGTAGTTTCTATTGAACATTTCACCTAAATGAGTAAGTTAAACACTACAATTGAACTGTATATATGAACCATTGAACTAGTTTTTGTAATGATGGACATGTTCAGAAAAAAGATTTAAATTATGAGGAAAGGGTAGACAAATGAAATGCAGTTAAATGAAACGAGAGAAGGCTGCTTCATGTAGGTATATATTCAAAGCACTGTACGAGTAATCATTGTTACAGCATAAAGACCTGTGTGTATGTCACAGCCTGAGGTCTTAGATGAGTTGTAGCTAGGTTAAAAAAACAGTAATACTAATGTCACGTGCTCATTCAATATTTAACTTCAGTTCTCACTGTTAAAGCAGGTAGAGTTTGGCGTATCAGTGCTGCTCCGTAGCTCAATCACTACAAATCATTAATAATCATGTGTGTGGATTCTTCCTCTTAGTTTTACCTACAATATTCCCAGGCAGGATTGCTGTTACCTAGCTTTTAATATTAGAGATTATTTACCCAACGATGAACACTTATCTTATCATTTATTCACCCGCATGTTGTTCCAAACACTGCTTTTTGACATTAAAATAAATAGGCATGGGAAATTTCTAGCTCCAAAATGTCAAAAAATACCATTGAGATGTTTTATTCTAAGTCTTCTGAAGACAAACTGGAAATGTAAGTCTTTATTTACTTCAGATCTTGCACTCCATGGCTTTAAAATCTCAAAAGTGCTGTTTTTGGAGCTGTTTGTCCACTAGGCATGGTGAATTTCTAGCTCCAAATGTCAAAAAATACCTTTGAGATGTTTTTTTTCTAGATCTTCTGAAGTCAACCTGGAAATTTAAGTCATTATACAATTCAGATCTTGCACTCCATGCCTCTAAAATCTCAAAAGTTCTGTTTTTGGAGGTCTTTGTCCACTAGGCATGGTGAATTTCTAGCTCCTAATGTCAAAAAATACCATTGAGATGTTTTTTTTCTAAGTCTTCTGAAGTCAAACTGGAAATGTAAGTCTTTATTTACTTCAGATCTTGCACTCCATGGCTTTAAAATCTCAAAAGTGCTGTTTTTGGAGCTGTTTGTCCACTAGGCATGGCAAATTTCTAGCTCCAAATGTCAAAAAATACCTTTGAGATGTTTTTTTCTAAGTCTTCTGAAGTCAACCTGGAAATTTAAGTCATTATACAATTCAGATCTTGCACTCCATGCCTCTACAATCTCAAATGTGCTGTTTTTGGAACTCCTTGTCAACTACACTCTTAAAAATAAAGGTGCTTCACGATGCCATAGAACCTTTTTTTGTCTAAATGGTTCCATAAAGAACTTTTAACATCTTATGAACCTTTATGTTTCACAAAAGGTTCTTTGTGGCGAAAGAAGGTTCTTTAGATTATAAAAAGGTAAGACAGAGATGGTTCTTGGACTAAATGGTTCTTTGTGGGAAAAAAAGGTTCTTCTATGGCATCGCTGTGAAGAACCTTTTGAAGCACCTTTATTTTTAAGAGTGTACTTGTTTGCATTTTACGTTTTTTACAGGAAAACAAAATTGATTAAGGTTTGGGATGGCATGAAAGTGAGTAAATGATAACAAAATGTTCATTTTTGTGTCGTTTTGGGGATTCTTGAATGTGGAAATGTGGAAATTGTCACATCCCGCCCTCCTTCCCTTCATAGATGCCCTGTTAAAGCAATACAGTTTTGTAGTTTGTTTTACATTTAGTGTAATTTTGTTGTTTTGTTGGAGTGAGGTTTGTGCAATGGTCAACCAGCCATTGAAGTCACAATGTACCCTCACTCCACTCATTCAGTCTTTACATTTTATTTGATTTTAGTTGGTACGGTTTAGTCCACTTTAGGGTCCATATTTTGAAGTTCTGCATTTTGGAAATGGCAATCGAATCTCTAGTGGTTTGAGCATTGCAAACACATCATTTAGTTCTGGCTCGCACAACCAAAACGCGATTGTCGTTTTAGTTTTGTGTTTGCTTATTTAGACCTGCTGATTGGCTCTCCACAGTTCGGTTCCAATGCTTTTCATTCAGCGCAACGTTACTGCCTTTCATTGACTTTAGTGTTCATGGGTGGGGCCTATTTAATGGTGGGCGGGGTTTATTTAATCATTTTAAGTCATGTTTTCATTTTGTTGCACTTGCAACTAGATAATATTGTTTTATTTATTTCTGTTTTGTTATAGACTAGGGATTTTGCTGTTCATGGTCTTTTGGTCATCTTTTTTTAAGTCGTTTTTTCTTATGACAATTATATGTAGATTCCATTGTCCTTTGTTATTGAATCCAGATCCTACTAGGTGTCCTGTGTAAATGACTGTAGTACTGTAGTAGCAGGGGGAATATTGAAAATGGTGTTTTATGACCTTTTGTGTGCAATATGAATCTGGTGTAATGCAAGTTTCGCAGTACTGAAGAAAAGCGACGGAGAGGAAATGAAAACCGCACTCAACAGTCCTACCATTTTATTGTTTAATGCTTACTTGTCTAATGGTTGTCCGAATTTAATCTTTTAAAAGCACTTTAAAATGTTACCATCTCAATTGAAAAACGCACTTGTTGAAAACTGAAAAATTGCATCTCAAACATTGAATTCCTCACTGAATTTTATCGTTGTTATTGAGGAGCTTCTGCAGGAGGTCATGTGTTTTGAAGACTGTCAATTGTTTTTTTGTATTTTATTTTGCCTTGAATCTGCATTTTTAACAGTTAACTGGGGAAAACACTCTGTTGAAATGGCGCTAATGGAAAGATGTAACGGTGATCAGATATGTGTACAGTTGGTTCTTCAGAGCGTGTTGATTGAATTGCTGTGTATATTTCCTCCAGTTGCTTACTGTAGGCAAGTTTTCACCCCTTGACATGAAACGCAAATAAAGTATAGGGTAAAACACACCTGAGTATGTTTGGTTTTCATTTTGAGAGCTGCATGCTAAGATGTCTTAATTTATTATTGCTGCATGGATGTATCGTCCAGGAATTACCTTATGCTATATGAGTCCCTCTTTCTTCAGAAACATCCTTTTGTGTATTTAAACCCTTTACAACAATGACTGTATGATTTTGAGAAATATCTTTTTTTACACTGAGGACAACTGAGGGACTCAGTTGACTCAGACTATGCGCCTATTACAGAAGGTTCAAATGCTCACTGATGCTCTAGAAGGAAAAACAATGCATTAAGAGCCAGGGGTGAAAACTTTTTGAATTTGAAGATTAGGGTAAATGTAATTTAGTTTGTCTTCTGGGGAACATGTGTCTTCTGCAGCTTCTAAAGGGCAGTACTACATGAAAAAATATGTGAGCCCCTACACGTCTACATTCTGTTCAAAAGTTTTCACCCCTGGCTCTTAATGCATTTTTTTTTTTAAATCTTATTCAGGTCAGTACTAAATAAAAACTAACATGGCTTTTGTGTGATCCCTCTTATTTTGGAAAATAATTAACATTGTGCAGATTCTGCTAGGTTTATGTAAACTTTTGACTTCAACGGTGTATTATTTTTAATCATTAAATGTTTTTTAAGTCTCTTTATCTCACCAAAGCTGCATTTATTTGATTAAAAATACAGTGAAAACAGTAATATTGTGAAAAAATATTTTTAATGTATTTGGAAAAAAATAAATCATAAATAATGTGAACAGTTCTCTGATGTAGAATTATACAACTTTTTTTCTAGAACACTTACCTGTATGACACTGGGATCTGCATGATGTGTACATCATTAAGAAAAGTTAGTCAAATTTATATATGATTTTCTTTTTTGACAACACTTCGAAGTGTACTTTTAATGTGTATGATCCCTGTTTCTTGGATAAAAAAAAATATTTGTATCAACTGAACATTCAGAAACTCATTTTTAATCATTTGTACAGATTAAGAATGCATTTCTTTTGCATTCTGTAGCAGGAATCTCTGAGGCAGGAAGCTCTGTGACCGAGCTAACACTGCAAACTCAGAGACCATGGTGCCCATTACAGGCAGCTGTAACAGGAACTTCTGTTATGTAGACGTGGCACTAACTGGCACTTCTGGGACCAGGAGGCCATTATAGATGAGGAGCTTGGAGACCAGAGTGGCTGAGATGGGAGCTTTTCAACTGGAGTATCTCGAACCAGGTGGCCATGATAGAAACCTCTGGGCCTATATGAGGATGACTGGTACATTGGAGCCCAGGGTGGCTGAGATGGCCTTTGGTGCTGGCTCTGGCTTGGGCCTTTACAGGTGCCTCTACAGAGACACCATTGGGGTGCCCATGACATGTTTGGAGCAGCCAGGAACCTCTTTGGTGTCTTTGGCTTGCATGGTGGCAGAGAATGGGAGCTCTGTCATTGTGGAGGTGAAGACAGAGACCTCAGGCTTTTGGACAGCTGTGACCAGAACCTCAGGAATGCAGTGGCCATGATGGGACAAACAAAAAGGGGCAACCAAAAGAAGTATGTACATATATATACAATATGTACAAATCCCTCCCGGAAGCAGTACCGCCAGACGCTAACACTGCTTCCACAAGCCAAGGCGCAAGACGCTACACATGGCTTGCTCGCCCCGCAAGACGCAAAGGCGAGAGGAGGGATGGAAGCGTCTCCCACTGCAGCCCGCAAGACGCAAAGCTGCGTGAGAGATGCCAACTGGAGTGGTCTCACATGAAGACCTGAAACAAAACAGAAACAAAACGGGTTCGACTTTGCAATTTCTACACATGAAACTAATAATTAATTTTAGCTGATCTCAGGTTCACTACCTTAAACCAGTTGTGGGACAGAATTTGCCCCAGGCCAAGTCGCTGACTCGGCTCCTCAGTGAGGAGAGCCCTGAGGAGGTGATTGCACTCTGTGGAAATTTTTTTTTTGATCGTGTTATTCTAAGATGTTTTGATGATGATGATTCTAAATTATACATTTTTTTGTGATGAAGATCTCACCTTTTGACAGGCCGGGTTTGCACCACGTCTTGTACTGCAGCAGGAACAGGTCAAAGTCACCAGGGAAGTGTCCACACAGAAGTGCAAACATTACAATCCCTAGCGACCAGACCGTGGCTGGCCTGCCGCAGTACTTCCCCCTGGTGTAGAACTCTGGAGGAGCGTACAACGCTGTGCCTGGAGGACAAAATGTGTAAGTTTGCAGTAATGCAATATGATTGTTCTGTATCTTTTAGGAAGAGATGAGTTATATCACACATACCAAAGTAGGACCTGTATGGTGACCTCCTGAGAATGTCCCCACTTCCGAAGTCAATAAGCTTGACTTCATACGTCTCCCTGTTGATCAGTAGGTTGTCCAGTTTGACGTCACGGTGGAGCACTCCGCGAAGGCAGCACATGTTGGCGGCATAAGCCACCTGCCACATGATCTGCCTCGCTGTGTCTTCATTGAGGCTTCCACCGTGACTCCTGACAAACTCTACCAGATTCTCACAGGGAGAGGGACATTCCAGGACCAAGGCGAAGTGGTCAGGGTGGTCGGTCCAGTCCAGCAGCTGGATGATTTGTCGCACGCGGTGACCTTTATTGGCCAGGATGGTGAGGGCGATCTCTTTGGGGAGGGGGGCTGGGTGATCGGGCTAGAGGAATTGAATTTTTTATGATGGTTGCTGATAGACTTACATGCAACTATTACAGAAGGTTCAGATGCTCATTGATGCTCCAGAAGGAAACATGACGCATTAAGAGCGAGGGGGTGAAAACTTTTGAAACTTCTGTAATAGTTGCATAAGAGTCCATGAATCTTATAATCATACAGTCATTGCTGGAAATCGTTCAAATACATACATATATATATCTATCTGTATGTAGACATCTTTTATGTGAAATATCTTATTCAGGTCAGTATTAAATAAAAAATAACATGCACTTGTATGCTCCCTCTTATTTGGGTGAAATAATAAACATTTTGCATATTCTGCAAAGTAGACTTCAACTGTATTAATATGAGACATTTTATAGTGTTTTTATAGTGCAGTTTACTTACAATGAATATACATTCCATGTTCTCGGTCTTTGTGACGTATTTCACAGCCACCTGATGAACAAAATATAGAATTTAGATTTAGAGGAGAAAACATTTGCTAGCTTGGTAATGTGTAAGTAATATTCACCTACTTTAAGACCATCCGCCAGTCGTGTCCCTTCATGCACCACACCAAATCCTCCTTTGCCCAGCTGATCGCCCACGGAATAACGGCTGAAGATGTAGTCTATTAAAAATAAAGTTTCAACACAATTTCACATGAGATCAATGCCTTATGATGTGAGAGGCTGTATTTAATCCAATTTTCATACATGGTTTATTTTCATTCATGGATCCGTCTTTTCACACTAAAGACAACAAAGGGACTCATATGCAACTATTACTCATATTGCTACTAGGTTCAAACGTTCACTGATGCTTCTGAAGAAAACCACGGGTGAAAACTTTTGAACTGAATGAGAATGTGTACATTTTACTTCTTTTGCCGTAATATCTTTTTTATTATTATTATTAGGTACTGCTGTTCAAAAACTATAGAAGCTACTTACATGTTTTCCAGAAGACAAAATACGTTAAATTTACCCCGATCTTCAAATTCTGGCTCTTAACGCATTGTTTTTTTCTTCTGGAGCATCAGTGAGTGTTTGAAGTTTT
The DNA here is from genome assembly GCF_049309525.1 of Garra rufa. Lineage (NCBI taxonomy): Eukaryota > Metazoa > Chordata > Actinopteri > Cypriniformes > Cyprinidae > Garra > Garra rufa. The sequence continues at coordinate 35,408,682 of NC_133382.1, forward strand.
TGCATAGAAGGATCTCAAAATCATGCAGTCATTGTTCAAATACACAAAAATGCTAAAAAAAAAAAAAAAAAAAACGGAATTTGTGGGACCTAAAGTATTTTTTCTGCACAAAAACTGTTCAGGACAAACAAGGGACTCATGAACAGCTATCACTAAATAAATAAAAACACATCTGTGGGTCATTCAGGTAACAACACAGTATTACCAATCAAGGTGTTTAAGGTAACTTTTGAACAGGGTCATTTTTATAATTTTTTTTCTTGTGGACTATATGTGAACATCTTTTTAAAATAACATGAATTGTTATGATCTCTCTTATTTTGCTAAAACAATTAAACGTTTTGCAGATTCTACAAGGTATTCATAAACTTTGTATGTGTGTTTTTGATATTGTGCATGAGGGTACTGATAGTTTTACATGGTTTAGTGAAAAATAACATGTTCTCATCTCATGAGATGGATGTGTCATTTACCATCGCTACTTTTTCCAGCCCAAGCCACCTTCCGCTTTTCACCCTCATCTGGCTGCTGCTGCTGCTGCTGCTCCTCCACCTCTCCCTGACCTGAGCTGCTCTTTTGCTGTTTTTTAGCAGCTCTGAAGAAAGAGCGAAGCCTCTGCCACCACTTCTTTCTCTTTCTTTTCTCCTCATCTTTCCATGCCTCCTTCCTCTCCTCTCCTCCTCCTCCTCCAGCACCAACAGGGGTCTCATCGCGAGGATGAGGATGTTCAACCGCCCTGTTGGCCCTGGGTTTTGGGGGTGTACTTGAGTGTTGATCGTACACCTCGCCATGCGTAATCGGAGTCACTTTTGTCACTCGCTGTCCCATCGCTTTGAATAATTACTAACCACTACAACAAACCCACAAAGAATGAAGGTTGCCACGCTGTTTATATACCCCGCGGATTCTATTCGAATGCGCTCTATGGCGTCACAGGCGTGCAGCGTCTCATTTCGTTCTTAATGATTCCCGTTCATTTTATATATAAAACATAATAGGAAATAAAATATTACAAGACCAAAATATCTCCGATTATTTAAATAATTAAATATGTGTAATTAATAACTTGGTTTATCCCAATGTTTTAACAGGTTTTGGTCTTTTTTTTTTTTTTTTTTTCGATTAAATAATTAAAAACAGTTAATAAAATATTATTTACAGCAATTCATGTTAGTATTTTGTCTGGTTTGCAATTTAAATGATGTATATATATATATATATATATATATATATATATATATATATATATATATATATATATCCTTTATAATGACTTTCCATCTTTTTCTATCTGTAAGAGTGGGTGTGGCCATTTGTAAACATGTGTGTGGTTTTCGGTCTCATCCGGGTCCAGCTGGTTAGGCCTAGAAGGGAGGCATAGCTGTACAAAACACCTCGTTTTGCTGCTTGATATTGCAAATGAGTGTGTTTTATAATATTATTATACTGTGTTTTCTTAATTATGACCACACTGGTTTGTAGTGCAAACAATTTACCATTAACCGCTCGTTGTTATTCTTCTCGTTAATTTCCTATAGCGGTTAATAAACCATAAGTCTCACCCATTGCCTTACATCCGTGTTGAGGAAACAGGTAAGATAACTTTGGGATAGAGGTAGGCTAAATAAACGTTTTGTAGCCGTATTAAGCATGTTATTAGTTTTTCCAGTAGAGGGCATCTGTTTACATGTAATATGTTCTCAGTTTGTGGTTTTACTGTGGGAGATTTAAGGTTTATTGTTGTGTATTTCTTCTCTAGCATGTGAAATGATGTGTTTTACTATGTGAAATCACTGCTGTAGCCTACAGTCAACTCTGTTGTACATTCAAATCCACATGCACATTGCTGTTTGCTCTCCAAATGCAGTTTCACCAAACCTTAAACAAAGTCACTTGCCTTTGAGTTTATCACCAACTCATTTTTTATGAATAATGTTTAACAGAATTTGCTTAATTCAGCAAATATTATATATATTTATATATATATATATATATATATATATATATATTTATTATATAAATGTAATATATTATAATATATTTATTATATATATTTATATTTATTTATATATATATATATATATATATATATATATATATTTATATATATTTATATATTTATTTATATTTATATATTTATATATATATATTTTTATATATTTATATATATATATATTTATTTATTTATTTATTTATTTATATATATATATATATATATATTTATATTTATATACATTTATATTTATATACATTTATATATTTATATATTTATATATATTTTTTTTTATAATACATTTATCTTAATAGGTGTAAAAATAAATGTGTCTTAAGATATATATATATATATATAGTGATTTCATAGTATCATCATCCAAATTTGTTTCTAACTGTTTTATAGAAGACAATACTTTATCATAGTTATAATAGATATAAATTAGTTTATATGTGTATATTTAAAAATCAATATTTAAATCAATTATGTAAAACACTTTGTTGTGAGAAACTCACTAGGCTAACAATACTTAGAAATCACCTGAAAACATAACTCCTTAAATTTTCAAAAATGATGACAAAAATGTACCATTTTAATGAAATTTTATTTTATTTTATTTTTTAAAACAATATTCAGATTCCATAAATGTTTCAGAAAAGAATTTTCGGCAGATAAACTGTGGAACACTTCTGTCAGTGTGATGAAATTTCGCATTGGTGCAGATGAAAGTGATTTGCTTTTGACTCATGTTCGAGCACTTGAGGAAAGTGGTATCATTTTACGTTTTATTGCACAACCGCA
>NC_133382.1:35411975-35444475 GCF_049309525.1 Garra rufa
TTATATATTTATATATATATATATTTATTTATTTATTTATTTATTTATATATATATATATATATATATTTATATTTATATACATTTATATTTATATACATTTATATATTTATATATTTATATATATTTTTTTTTATAATACATTTATCTTAATAGGTGTAAAAATAAATGTGTCTTAAGATATATATATATATATATAGTGATTTCATAGTATCATCATCCAAATTTGTTTCTAACTGTTTTATAGAAGACAATACTTTATCATAGTTATAATAGATATAAATTAGTTTATATGTGTATATTTAAAAATCAATATTTAAATCAATTATGTAAAACACTTTGTTGTGAGAAACTCACTAGGCTAACAATACTTAGAAATCACCTGAAAACATAACTCCTTAAATTTTCAAAAATGATGACAAAAATGTACCATTTTAATGAAATTTTATTTTATTTTATTTTTTAAAACAATATTCAGATTCCATAAATGTTTCAGAAAAGAATTTTCGGCAGATAAACTGTGGAACACTTCTGTCAGTGTGATGAAATTTCGCATTGGTGCAGATGAAAGTGATTTGCTTTTGACTCATGTTCGAGCACTTGAGGAAAGTGGTATCATTTTACGTTTTATTGCACAACCGCACACACACACACTAGTGACTCAGCAACAGACTCTTACCCTACGATCAGCACCAAGCGAAACTCTCCACACAGACACCATTGCATATAAACAACTTAGAGCTTGCTTCAAAATAACTCTCTTATAAATAGACCACCGACTATCCAAACGGGGATTTCCTTTGGTACCCAGTGCACAGCAGTGATTGTGTAACAACCAGAGAGCTGCAGACCAGACATTAAGAGAGGAAGGACATTTAGAAGACAACAGCAACGTCCAGAAAGCTACCATAATGTCTGACGATCAACCTTCTTTCTCCTCCAGTGACTCCTTGTGCCCAGGCTGCCAGGGTGAGGGGTCACTACTGCTGCCCTGCGGACACACTCTATGCCAGGCTTGCCTTCAGCTGTGCCAGGATGAGCTTGGGCAGGACCGGCCAGGCTGTACAGAGTGCTACGGGCGTGAGCTGCTGGACAGCGTGCTGAAGGGACTCCTCGACTCGCTGTTTCAAGGGCAGCCGCGGCGGGTGGGAAACAGCGTGGAGGGAGGAGAGACAGCGGATGATGGAGACCTGTGCAGACAGCATAGAGAGAGACTAACTCAGTACTGTATGGAGGACGAGGAGCTGATCTGTGATCAGTGTCAGGGCGAGGAACATGAAGATCATGAGTGCAGCTCCATAGAAGACGCCACACAAGAGTGTAAGGTGAGAAACAGGTGCATGAAAACATACTGTGACATTTCAGCTGTTAAACTTGATGGTGTCTGTTAAAATATTTTATAATATGATGATTGGAGGAACTGTTATGAAAACTTTGCATGATTTTAGAAGTGATTGACTGATAATTGGTCTTTTGGGTTATACAGCCAATAAACATGTTTGACTTTTAGCAGTAGTCCAAAATTTCTGAAAGGCTCAAAAATCATCCAATATTTTGCCATTTTAAGGTTTTTCAAGTGTGTAAATTTCAATTTATTGTGCTATGTCCAGTTTTGAGTTAAATAATATCTTGTTAATATTTTAATGTTTCAATTGTATACATTATTTTTATTTACTTAAAAATATTTTATAAATGTTTAATATATATATATATATATATATATATATAGGCTATATATATATATATATATATATATATATATTTTTTTTTTTTTTTAACAAAAATGTAATATTTTAATATTAAAGTTTTATAATTATTTAGTGCATTTTGAGTAAATATTGTTATTATTATATTATAGTATATTATTTTACACAAAATCACTTTCCCTTATAAATCGCTTTTTGTGTTCCTTGTGTTCCTGTTTTGCATAAAAGTATCTGCTAAATTAATAATCGTAAATCATTTTGAGGCTTACAGTAATTCAGTGTAATCCCAAATTACTTTACCATGTCCAGTTTTGAGTTCAACATTTAATGGCAGTTATGTTAATCTTATAATTGAATCTTATATTAGCATATTTTTATTTAATATTTAATTATAATAATCATATTTTTTATTTTTTTATTTTAAATATTTTATTATTTAACATTTTTATATGAATTTTTAATAGTTATTATTGTACCATGTCCAGTTTTGAGTTGGCAGTCTTGTTAATTTTATATCAAATAATAATAATAAAAATATGGATATTTTGTTTACTTTTTATATATTGTGATAAATATTCAATGTTAAACATTTTATAGTATATTTTAATTAATTTGAATATTGTTAATTTTATTACAAATAAATAAATATAAAATGTTATTATATAAAATAAATTTAAAAATAAATATTTAAATAAAATATTTATATTTTTATATTTACTCTTTTATGTATTGTAATAAATATTTTATAAGTAATTTAATATTTAACATTTTCATAGTAATTATTTTAATAGTAATTACTGTACCAAATATTTTTATCAAAAAAAGTCTTGTTAATTTTATAACAAATCATTTAAAAAGAAATATTAAAATACAAATTTTTTTTTTTTTATATTAAACATTCAAAATTGAATGGCAGTCTTGTTAATTTAAAAACTAATAATTAACAAATAAATATTTATATATTTTTATTTACTGTCTATATATTGTAATAAAATATTTTAATATTAAACATTTTATAGTATTTTTTCTGACTTTTGTGTAAACATTTGAATTTTTTTCTTATTTCATACAAAATCACTTTCACTGTTGTATTCGTCAGTTGTAAGTCACTTTGGATAAAAGCATCCGTTAAATGAATAAATATAAATAATATATCTCCTAAAAATGCACAATTTTTTTTCAAGCTTGTAATGCTTGTTAAAACATTTTTTAAAATATATTTGTGATATATTTACGTATATTTTAGTTACTTAATTACTAAATATTTTAATATTAAACATTTTTCTTTTTCTTTAGTTAATTTTGTCTTTTTTTGTTTAGTTTTTTCCAGCAATTTTATATACATGTAATTTTCCTTTATTAAACTAGATATGTTTCACAGCATCTAAAAAATAGCAGTTGACTCATAAGTTATAATAATGTAGGCTGCTGTGATAATCGAATGCAAAGAAGACTAGATTATACACTCTGCAAGAACACCTAAATAGATAATAAGTTCATAATTAGTGGAACTAAATTGTAGGACTGAATCGCAGTGAACACTGGTTCTGTTATATCAGTACTGTATGTGTGTTTATTGTGCATGATGTAGTTTCAGAGGAACTGCGAGAACTGACCATGATTCACTTTGTTCTCAGAGGGAGTTGAGAGCAGCTCTCAGACCCCTGCAGGAGAAACTGGAGATGCTGAACACAGCCAAGCAAACCTGCCAGGAAACTTCAGAACACATCAGGGTAACATCTCACAGTCGAAAAATCAATGCAAGCCAACTTTAACAGGATATTCAGGCTGTTTTGGGACTTTTGCATATTTTAACAGAACAGTTTAGAATGTGACTATGTGCTACAGTAATTAGTTTGCTTTGCATGAACACATTAAGGTGGCAGTATTTTCTGAAATTCTCTCACCTCTCCGGACAGAGACAGGCCCAGAACACAGTGCGTCTGATAAAGGAGAACTTTGAAAAGCTCCATCAGTTCCTCCATGATGAGGAGATCTCCATGCTGAGAGCACTAAGTGAGGAAGAGGAGCAGAAGAGCCAGAAGATGAAGGAAAAGATGGACAAACTAACAGATGAGATTATGACCTTAAGAGAAGCCATTAGTTCAACAGAAGAGGCCATGAGCGCTGATGATGTGGCATTTCTCAAGGTAAGAAAAATGTATAATATTTTATTTTAATAGTATCGATTGAAAGAAATTTTATATTTCTTTAGTTAAATATTTAGATATTACATGCATATCTATTACTATCTATTACAGAACTACAAGAAGACTTCAGAACGGTAAAAACAATTATTTTATTATATTTTATTTTATTGCATTGCATTTTATTGCATTGCATTGCATTGCATTGCATTGCATTTGCATTGCACAAAATAAACATAGTCAGGGTAATTGGTTTAGCAGCCTGCAGCCACAAGTATTTAGTAATGTTTTTTTATTTTGTTGACTGAGGCTCATTTTCAATTTCAGATGAACCTCACAGTTAATTTGATAAAGGTTCTCTGTTTCTGTCCCAGGACGGACTGCACCGTTCAGGATCCAGTGGAAATCTCTGAAGCGTTGATTGATGTGGCCAAACACATCGGCTCGCTCAAGTTCAGAGTGTGGGAGAAAATGCAGACCGCCGTCACATTCAGTAAGAGCAAACACAACACAACATGTCTTATGTTGTGCTCAGAAAGCCATCAGTATTGCTATTTAGAAAATATATATTAAGGTTGGTTCATGAATGAAATATATAGAAATTAAGGTATAAGATTTATTTAAAAAAGGTTAAAAAAAATAAAAAAAAGCATCTGCTGTACCCCTAGTATTATAGACCCAGACTTTTGGCATGTATCTGATTTGTCTGGTCTTTAAGCTTCTTTATAAAATATAAAATAAATGTAACAATCAATATAAAATAATTAATATAAATAGTACTCAATATTTAATTTAATTTTATTTTAAAATATAAAATAAAATAAAAAACAAACTCAATAACAGTTACAGTTTTAAAATATGTATCTGGTTTGTCTGGTTTTTATGCATCCTTTAGAGGCAAGTGAATAAAATTAAATATAAAATATAATAAATATACAAAATAAAATAAAATAATATAAAAAAAAATATTTAATTTTTAATATTTAAATGTATTTTATTTTAAAATATATAAAATACTAATTAAAATAAAATAAAAATACTGTTACATTTTTTAAATATGTATCTATGTTTGTCTGGTCTTTATGCATCTTTATGCTTTATGCCTTTAATAATTAATATAAAATAAAAAAATAACAGTTACATATTTACAGGCTGTCTAGTGGTTTGTCTAGTCTTTATGCATCCTTTAGGGGCGAGTGAATAAAATAAAACTACATTCATTAGTTACTAACTCTTCACTAACTAAATTTTTAAAGCTTTTGTATACAATTATTTAAAATAAAACAAAATAATTCATATAAAATATTTTATATTATATTTAGTTCTATTTTAAAATATATATAAAAATAATACTAGTTAATTTTTTATGAAAATAACAGTTCAATAAAAAAAAAAAATAAATACATTATTTAATTTTATTTTAAAATATATAAAAAAATACTACTTAATTAAAAAATGAACAGTTCAAAAAATAAAATAAATAAATAAATACAACTAAATATTTATAAAAAAAAAATACATGACTTTTTTAAATTTTTTATTTTTTTTTAAATTGGTTTGTCTGGTCTTAATGCATTCTTTAGGGGCGAGTGAATAAATTACAATAAAATTAAAATATTTTATTTTGATATATTAAAAAAAATATATAAAAAAATAATAACAGTTACATTTTTAAAATATTTATTTGGTTTGTCTGGTCTTTATTCATTCTTCAGGGGCGAGTGAATAAAATAAAATAAAAGTAAAATATAAAAAAACAACAAAAAAACAACAACTCTCTCATCCTTGTTACAGAACTAATCTTTAGTTGAATAAAATAAAATAAAATAAAAAGTTTTAAAACATACAAATTAGGAATGTAAAAGTGATTACGTATAAAATAAAATACTTTTTTCAATGGTTTACACAAAATTCACAAAAAATACTATAAAATGTTTAATATTAAAACATTTTATTACATTATATAAACAAAAATAAAGTTTTCATTAAATAAAAAAAGAAAACGTGTCGACTGTAAAATTTTGTTATCAAAAGCATCAAGTGACACATTAAACATAAGATGCTAAAGTAAAAAAAATGAAGAACTAAACACTTACTGTTTTGACACTGTACTGATGATTTCACAAACTAGAATTTTACATAGAATTTACATTTTTGTTTATGAATATCCATTTTAATCACTTGCAACTGCCTTAAACCTTGCCATTGACTAAACTGTATACCTGTCAAACCTTCAGCTCCTGTGATCCTCGACCCGAACACCTCAGACGTCTGCGTGACTCTGTCCGACGACCTCACCACCATCCGCTACTCCGAAGAAGACCAGCAGGTCCCGGACAACCCTGAGCGCTTCTGCTTCTACGAGTGCGTCCTGGGCTCCGAGGGCTTCAGCTCCGGCCGCCACAGCTGGGACGTGGAGGTGGGCGACTGCAGCGAATGGGCCCTCGGGGTGGTCAAAGAAAGTGTGCAGCGCAAAGAGTGGTTCCCACCGAGTCCGGAGCGCGGCATGTGGACCATCTGCCTGTACGGAGGAGAGTATCGCGCGCGGACGGCCACCAGCGCTCCTCTGATGCTCAAGAAGAAACCACAGAAGATTCGGGTTCAGCTGGACTGGGAGGCCGGAAGAGTGATGTTCTCGGACGCCGTTGACAACTCTATGCTGTACAAGTATAAGAATAAGTTTACAGAAAAAGTGTTTCCGTATTTCTCCAATACATGTAAAAGACATCCGATGCATATTTTAGAGGAGAAGGTGTCTTTGTACACGGAGTAACTCCACAGACATTGCATTATTGATCATTTTCTGAGCTGGAAGGACTGAACTTGAATGAGAGTGATTTAAAGGGACAGTTTGCCCAAAAATGACAATTCTGTCATTATTTGTGAGTAAATAATGACAGAATTGTCTAAAGTTAACTAAAGTTGTTCCAAATCTGTATGAATTTCTTATGCTGATTACAAAAGAATAATGTGGTTATTGTTATTTTATTTATTTATTTTTCAGGTAACAATTACCCTTTTTAACCAGCTTATATTATTTTATTTTATTTTATTTTATGTTACAATTTTATTTTAATTAAATTTATTTTTTTCAGGTAACAGTTTCAGTTTTGGGGGGAACTATCCTTTTAACAAGCTTATAATATTTTATTTTATTATATTGTATTTGAATTATTTATTTTAATTATTTTTTTCAGGTAACAATTATCGTGGTTAATTTTTCAGGTAACAATTACCCTTTTTACATGCTTATTTATTTTATTTTATTATTTTATTTTTTCAGGTAACAATTTTCATTTTTGGGGGAACCACCCTTTTTAACCATCTTATTTTATTTTATTTAAATTTATTTTATTATTTTTTCAGGTAACAATTTCCATTATTGCGTGAACAATTCTTTTAACAAGCTTTTTATTTTATTTATTTTTTTCAGGTAACAAATTCCATTTTGAGGTGAACTATCCTTTTAACTATTTTATTTTGTATTTTATTCAATTTTATTATTTTTTTTTTCATTTAACCGTTTCAGTTTTTAGGGAAACAATCCTTTTAACAAGCTTATATTCTTTTATTTTATTATATTGTATTTTAATTATTTTATTATTTTATTTAATTTTTTTTTTAGGTAACAATTTTCATTTTAAGGGAAACTATCCTTTTAACAAGCTTATTATATTTTTTTTGAGGTAACAATTTCCATTTTTTGCTTGAACTATCATTTTAACAATTTTTTATTTTATTTTATCCTTTTAACAGAAAATGATAAAAAATATTTTTTCTTTCCTCAGGTAACAATTTAAATTTTTTATGGACTATCCTTTTAACACATTTTATTTTATTCTATTTTATTTTATTTTTTTGAGGTAACAATTTCCATTTTTGGGTGAACTATCCTTTTAACACACTTACTGTATTTTATTTTATTCTATTTTATTTTATTTTATTTTATCTCAGGTAACAATTTACATTTTGGGGTGGACTATCCTTTTAACACACTTACTGTATTTTATTTTATTTTTTCAGGTAACTATTTCTATTTTGGGGCGAACTATCCTTTTAACAAGCTTATTTTATTTCTGACAAGCTTAATAAACACTACAGTTTTTTTTAAGGCAAATTAATATTTTTATTCAGCAAGGTTGCATACAATTTATCCAAAGTGACGGTATGTTTATTTTAAATAAATCATTTTCTTTTGAACTTTCTATTTATAAAAGAAATTTAAAAAAGACATTGATATAACATTGATAATAAGAAATGTTTCTTGAGCAGCAAAAAAGCATATTAGATGACACTGAAGACTGGAGCGTTGTCCTCACAGGTAGAAATGACATTTTACAATATACTAAAAATAGAAAACAGTTGATTTAAATTGTAATATTTCAAAATATTATGGCTTGTTTTTGCCGATTAGTTTATAGTGTGTACATCATCAGACTGTTTCATTTATTGATTTAATTTTTAATATGACAGTCACTTTTGGCTCAATAGTTTTGGTAAGATTTTTTGAAATGCTTCGGTAAAATCTCATGCTCATCAAGGCTGTATTTATTTGATGCAAAAACAGTGATATAGCAAAATATAGTCTTAAGTGTCACATGATCCTTCAGAAATCAATCTAATATGCTGATTTGCTGCTCACCAAACATGTATTATCAGTGTCGAAAATGGTTGTGCTACTTATTTTGTTCAGCATAGAAAGTAAAAAAAAAAAAACAGCATTTGGAATAGAAATCTTCTGTAACGTTATAAATGTTTTCACTGTCACTTTTGGTTAATTTAATGCATCATTGCTGAATAAAAGTATTAGTTTCTTTAAAATAATAAAATAATATTACTGACCACATACTATTGAACAGTACTGCATCTGCCAAATCACTCTCAAGGTTCAAAACCTCTGATTGTGGTGTTGTTGATGTGGTCTTTGTGCTGAACTCTGGGTGAACAGCGCTCTCAGTAAAGCCCTGATGACATCTCCAGCTGTCCAGCCTCATCAACCCCAGCCCAGACACGTGTTTCTGGAGAAAGCAGACACTCGCTTCCCCTCGCCTGAGCTTTAACACACTGAAGTCTCTTTACTTTTTCCTGTGATCATGACTTTGCAAACCCTAGGAGACGCATGCACAGAGGAGAACTTTAGAGCATGAACTAAAAAAACGTATATTACCATCTGCAACATCTTAGGACAGAAACTTAAGCATTAATAGAATGTAAACAAGCTGTTCAGAATGGAAAATTAGATTGCTGCTTCCTTAATATTGTGCAATATAGAGTCAACTTTTTTTAAATAGTAGGTGAAACAATCATTTTGCAACAAAGTTTTCAAACGTTAAAATTAAATGACAATAAAAAAGTGCTTTGTAATTTCTAAACTCTGTTGACTACGATAATCTTTTTTTTTTTTTTTTCAAATACTTGTTTTGAAAAGTCATGGAAATGCAATAGTGATTTTTTCTTTTGCTGTTGGAACAAATGGGGAAAAGAAAAAAAAATTTTTTTCAGTGGTCTATTATTTACTATGTTTTTTTCTTAACAATAGAAAAATTGCAATTGCAAGAAATTTATTAAGATCAAAATGACATCAGGAAGATTTTAAACAACAATAAAACTACAAAGGCAGGCACTATTGTGAAATGATCACAAAAGGGCAATATTTCTTTAAACCTTTTTTATTGAGGACATGCAAACCATGCACAAAAATGAAAAAATAAAATAAAATATTTACAGAATGAACAAGAAAGTAGAAAAGACAATCCACTGATCGCTTTCTCTCAGCTTCACTGACTTTCACCTTCAACTCTGAAATATCTCACGAAAATTACATTACATCTAAATATGGAGATTTCCAGCAAATACCGGTTAAGACTACAAAAAGACAGCTTGTAATTCAATGCATTACAGGAATATAAACCTCAAAAGAATTAAAAAGGTTCATCTGGGTTCAAAAAGTGACTGTTCCTCACAGTAACACATTGGCATGTGTTGGATTTGTAGATTGAGAGCACCAAACGTCGTCTTAGAAACATACAAAAAATGCATCGCTGATTGCTGTATCTGTGTGATGAGTCTTAGCTTTCAACACGTACGTCATGAATGCAGTTAGAGGCAGAAGTCTACAATCCATTTTTTGCTCTATTCTCAGATACAACATGGACAAACCTAACGATAACGGTTTCTTTTTTAATATCTTAGCACTAAGACCATCAGTAGGTAGTTCTGGATTTTTCTTTAAAGCACAATGACAGAACACAATCTTTTAAAGATGAAGTGTCGTTTTTGCATCACTGCTGGTGCAGAAAACCTACTTCTGTCATGGAATAAAGAAAAAAGGTACTTGTGATTTGTATTTTACAATTCTGAAAAAGGGTGATTCTAAGTTTAATTCTAATAATTCACCATATTTACTCCCTCAAAAAAAAAATTAAATATGAGACAAACTCAGAATTGTAAGATGTAAACTTGGAATTCTGAGGGAGAAAAATTGGAATTATGATGTTAACTTAGAATTCCAAGTTTACATCTCACAATTCTGAGAAAAAAAAAAAGGTAAATATGAGCTGTAAACTCAAAATTGTGAGATGTAAACTTGGAATTCTGGGAAAAAATGGAAATATGAGCCATAAACTGTGAGATGTAAACTTACAATTTTGAGCTTATGTCTCACAATTCCATTTTTTCTCTCAGAATTCTAAGTTTACGGCTCATATATCTCAATTTTTTTGTTCAGAATTCCTCAGAATTGTGAGATGTAAACTTGGAATTCTGTTTGTCTCATAATTCCATTTTTTTCCTAGAAATTCTAGGAAAGTTTATATCTCACAGTTTATGGCTCATAATTCCATTTTTTCTAAGAATTCAAAATTTACATCTTACAATTGTTTGTGAGTTTGTCTCATAGTTCCATTTTTTTCCCTAGAAATTCTAGGAAAGTTTATATCTCACAGTTTATGGCTCATATTTCCATTTTTCCTACAGAATTCCAAGTTTACATCTCACAATTTTGTGTTTACAGCTCATATTTCCTTTTTTTTAATTATGAGATCTAATCTTGGAATTCTAAATTAAGCTCATAATTCTGAGTTTGTCTCATAATTCCATTTATTTCCTCAGAATACCAAGTTTTCATCTCACAATTTAGTTTGTTTCATAATTCCAATTTTGTCTCATAATTCCATTTTTTGCCTTCACAATTCCAAGTTTACATCTCACAATTAAGAGTTTGTTTCACTTTTTGTCTCATAATTCCTTTTTTAAATACCAGAATTCCAAGTTTACATCTCACAATTTAGAGTTTATGTTTCATAATTCCATTTTTTTTCTCAGAATTCCAAGTTTGCATCTCAAAATTTTGAGTTTACAGCTCAAATATTTTTTTTTGAAATTATGAGTCAAACTCAGAATTGTTAAGTTAAGATCATAATTCCAATTTTTTTTCTCAGAATTCCAAGTTTTCATCTCACAATTTAGTTTGTTTCACAATTCCAATTTTGTCTCATAATTCCATTTTTTCTAAGAATTCAAAATTTACATCTCGGAATTCTGAATTTATGGCTCATATTTTCATTTTTTTCGCCTCAGAATTCGAAGTTTACATCTGACAATTCTGAGTTTGTCTCATAATTCCTTTTTTATATCCCAGAATTCCAAGTTTACATCACACAATTTAGAGTTTATGTTTCATAATTCCATTTTTTTCTCAGAATTCTAAGTTTACATCTCGGAATTCTGAATTTATGGCTCATATTTTCATTTTTTTCGCCTCAGAATTCCAGATTTACATCTGACAATTCTGTTTATGTCTCATAATTCAATTTTCTTTCCTCAGAATTCCAAGTTTACATCAGACAATTTAGCATTTGTCTCATAATTCAATTTTTTCCCCCTCAGAATTCTAAGTTCACATCTCACAATTTTGTGTTTATGGATCATAATTCCCAATTTTTGTCTCATAATTCCAATGTTTTTCCCAGAATTCCAAATTTACATCTTACAATTATAATTTTTTTTTTATTTCTGAATTGTATCTCGTAAATGATTTTAATTTTTGCGGTTATATTCTCAGGTCAAAAGTCAGAATTGTAAAATATGAACTCATAATCAAGGAAAAAAGTCAAAATTGTGAAGAATTACCTTTTCTTTTTATTCTGTGGCATAAACAGGCTTCCATAGAAAACACACTTCCCCTTTAAACATCTCATCTGAATCTACATGTCGCGGGAGGAAAGGCAGTACTAGAATGAGATCCATTCAGTAGTTCACAAACACAACAATCACTAGCCGTCTTTACGCCATCAATGCTACGCTAAAGCAGAATGGATTCTGGGTGACTCTTGGTAAAAGAGCATGCTACATTATGAGTGAGTCTGACCAGAGGAGAGGCAGATTATATAGCGAATATGAATTCATGGAAAGCTATAGTGAGTTGCTGCATAGCCTATTGGGTTGGCAGAGTGTATGGATTTACTGGGATTAATATTTGCATGATTCAGGTACTAGAAAACTGGAAGCCGGAGAAGGCAGAGCTGCTGCTGTTGGATCCTCTGGTGGACGAGGTTCATGAGAGGGATGTGATATTGGAACGGCCTCCAGGTGGCGCTACAATCCTCTGTGCCGTACGCCTGGGTATGTGGTCATCCTTTTGAGTGCCTTTGAGTAAAAAGAAAAAATGGTTGAAGCTCATTGTTTCAGTTTGGACACGGAGTTCACTGTAATGAAAGCATGTCTGCATGAGATCCAAATGATGTCTACTTGATTTAGGTCACATAGACTCAGATTACACATAGCACCACTTTTACAGCAGCATTTGTTCTGGATGTACTCCTCCTTTGTCTTGATTCATCTTGGACCTTGTTGGTTCAGCTTTGAACTTTGATCAAAAAATTCTTACTACATGACATTCAAATGGAAACATATTTTTTTTACCATTCATTTATTTTTTCTTCTCAGAACAAAATACGAATACCACGTTTACATCTCACAACTCTAGAGTTTGTCTACATTTTCTTAGATTTGTGTGATGTAAATTTGGAATTCTGAGTTTATGTCTCATAATTTCTTTCTCAGAATTCTAAATTTATTTACATCTCACAATTCTGCGTTTATTCCAATTTTTCTTCTAGGAATTCCAAGTTTTCATTACACAAATCCGAGTTAATGTCTCATAATTCCATTTTTTCCTCTTAGAATTCCAAGTTTACTTCTTACAATTCTGTTCGTTTCAAAATTAAAAATTGTAACCCGCAGAATTCCAAGTCTATCGAGTTTATTCCAATTTTTCTTTTAGGAATTCCAAGTTTTCATCCCACAATTCTGAGTTAATTCCAAAAATCTTAAGAAAAAATCTCTAAAAGTTTACATGTCACAAATCTGAATTTATGTCTCAAAATTTTAATTTATAAAACAATAATTTATTTCTAAACTTACATCTCTGAGTTTATGGCTCATAATCCCATTTTTTTCTCAGAATTCCTCATTTTCATCTCACAAATCCGAGATTTCTTATCCAATTTTCTTCCCGAGAATTCCAAGTTTACATCTCACAATTCTGTTTAATCCATTTTTTCCCCAGAATTCCAAGTTTACATTTTACAATTTTGAGTTAGTCTCATAATTTCATTTATTTTATAAGAATTCCAAGTTTGCATGTCACAAATCTGAGTTTATGTCTTATAATTTCAATTTCTTTCTCAGAATTCCATATTTCCCTTATTTCTAAGTTTACACCTCAAAAATTATGAGTTTATTAAAAAAATTTTTTTAGAATTCCAAGTCTACATCTTACAATTCTGAGTTTATTACAATTTTTCTTCTAGGAATTCCAAGTTTACATCTCACAATTCTGAGTTTATGGCTTATAATTCCATTTTTTCTTAGAAATTCTAAATTTAAATCTCACAAGTACGAGTTTGGCTCATAATTTCTTTTTTTTTTCTAAGAATTCCAAGTTTACATGTCACAAATCTGAATTTATGTCTCATAACTTCAATTTCCTTCTCAGAATTACGTATTTATTTCTAAATTTACATCTCACAATTCTGAGTTTATTCCAATTTTTCAGAGTTTATGTTTCATAATTCAATTTTCCCCCTCAGAATTCCAAGTTTACATTTTACAATTTTGAGTTTGTCTTATAATTTCAATTTCTTTCTCAGAATTCCATATTTATTTCTAAATTTACACCTCAAAAATTCTGAGTTTATTAAAAATTTTTTTTTAGAATTCCAAGTCTACATCTTACAATTCTGAGTTTATTACAATTTTTCTTCTAGGAATTCCAAGTTTACGTCTCACAATTCTGAGTTTATGGCTTATAATTCCATTTTTTTCTTAGAAATTCTAAATTTAAATCTCACAAGTACGAGTTTGGCTCATAATTTCTTTTTTTTTTCTAAGAATTCCAAGTTTACATGTCACAAATCTGAATTTATGTCTCATAACTTCAATTTCTTTCTCAGAATTACGTATTTATTTCTAAATTTACATCTCACAATTCTGAGTTTATTCCAATTTTTCAGAGTTTATGTTTCGTAATTCAATTTTCCCCCTCAGAATTCCAAGTTTACATCTCACAATTCTGAGTTTATTCCTCATAATTCCATTTTTTTCTCAGAATTCCAAATTTACATCTCACAAGTCTGTTTATTACATTTCCCCCCAGAATTACAAGTTTACATCTTACAATTTTGAGTTTGTCTTATAATTTCAATTTCTTTCTCAGAATTCCATATTTATTTCTAAGTTTACATCTCACAATTCTGAGTTTATTCCAAATTTTCTTCTAGGAATTCCAAGTTTTCATCTCACAAGTCTGAGTTTATTTTTCATAATTACATTTTCCCCCTCAGAATTCCAAGTCTACGTCTTATAATTCTGAGTTTATTAAAAAAAAAAAAAAAAACTTCTAGAGTTCCAAGTTTTCATCTCACAAGTCTGAGTTTATTTTTCATAATTACATTTTCCCCCTCAGAATTCCAAGTCTACGTCTTATAATTCTGAGTTTATTAAAAAAAAAAAAAAAAAACTTCTAGAGTTCCAAGTTTTCATCTCACAAGTCTCGGTTTATGTTTCATAATAAAATTTCCCCCTCAGAATTCCAAGTTTACATCTCACAATTCTGTGTTTATGGCTTATAATTAAAATTTTTTCTTAGAAATTCCAAATTTAAATCTCACAAATATGAGTTTGGCTTATAATTTCTTTTTTCCCCCCAAGAATTCCAAGTTTACATCTCACAAATCTGAGTTTGCCTAATATTTCCATTTTTTTCCTAGGAATTCCACGATTTTCGTCTTCTTGGTATTCCAGATCACAATGTCAGCATTCGATGCAACTGAAATTTAGCCGTTCCGAGTATACAGGTTGAAGTTTTTTGCAGCATTTGTGCTCGTTATTCCAAGCTCACTTATCCCAAACTTAATAAACTGTATGTATATACAGTTAAACAGTGCCGTAAAAAAATTATAAATGCATATTAATATAAAATACTTTCTAGAGGAACTTAATATACTTTTTTGTTCTAAAACCCTGTTGTTTTACACTACAGCCAACACAGCAAAATCAAAGCTGCTTACCAGATAAAGTGAACCCAGACTGGTGCAAATTTCTAGCTGGTCCCAGCGGTATCTTTCCTGGACATGAGGGCCCTCTAGTGGTGGGAGTGGCTGGTACAGATTTGGTCATACTGATGACATCATGAACGGGGCCATCATAGTTTCCTCTAGGAACACCACGAGCATCAGCCATCTGCAAAACAACAGGTTTTGACTATGAAAGTAACTCTTGAATGAACAAAAGTTGAGTCTTTTTAAACTTTAAAAGTCAGTGAGGGAATGAATCTGTTATTTGACCACCAGGATAAGCGAGTCAGAATTCATAATCACACAGAGACAGTCTTACCCTGCCTCGGGCCTTGATTCTTTTGTAGACAAAATCCGGATAGGCTTTTCTGGGAATGAAGCGGCCTGAGCCTTCGGTCACATTGAGATTCCCGTCCTCCAGAATGATCCTGCCCTGACTGATGACCACCACAGGGAAACCTCGGCACTCCATTCCCTCAAAGATATTCACCTCCACGGTCTGCAGCGAACACACGGATCAAAATAAGGACAGAGAAGGAGCTTTACATTTCACACTCACAAAATTCAATGGATTTAACAGAATTCTGATTCTGTTTAGAATAGTACTGTACAACACTAGAACTGTTTCCATTGTTAAGGGCTTCTCTTTTTTTTTCTCACTGAAAGATGATATTCTCATACCAGATTGTGAGAACTGGCTGAGAAGGTTTTCGTCTCCTTTGTGTTCCAGATAACAATGTCAGCATCCGATCCAACAGCAATTCGGCCTTTCCGAGGATACAGGTTGAAGATTTTTGCAGCGTTTGTGCTCGTTACTGCAACAAAATCATTCTCGTCCATTTTTCCTGTTGCCTATGTGACAGAAACATAAGACAGTGCACATATGAATGGAAGTTGCAAGAATATGGATAGATGTTTTATCTTTTGCTGATTACTAAAGTTCTTGTTTGTAGTCTAACCTGCAAATTCATGACAGAGGCTATAGAGGCAAACTTTAAAGCTGTGTGGTTTGCTACACTACCAGTCAAAAGGTTTTGAACAGTAAGATTTTTAATGTTTTTTAAAGAAGTCTCTTCTGCTCATCAATTCTGTGATTTCACCAATTTATTTGATCCAAAGTACAGCAAAAACAGCCAAATTTTGAAATGCTTTCACTATTTAAAATTACAGTTTTCTATTTGAATGTATTTTAAAATGTAATTTATTGCTGTGATCAAAGCTAAAAAAAAATCTGCATCAATATTTCAGTCTTCAATGTCACGTGATCCTTTAGAAATCATTCTAATATGCTGATTTGCTGTCCAAGAAACATGTATTATTATTGCTATTATTATTATCAATATTAAAAAAAAAAAAATAGGAAAGAAATTGAAGAAATTAATACTTTTATTTAGTAAGGATGCTTAAAATTGATGAAAAGTGATGATAAAGACATTTATATTATATTAATGTTACAAAAGATTTCTATTTTAGATACATGCTGTTCTTCTGAACTTTCTATTCATCAAAGAAACCATCATCTGTTTTCAACATAATAATAATATAAAAATGTTTTTTGAGCAACAAATCAGAATATTAGAATGATTTCTGAAGCTTCATGTGACTTGAGTAATGATGCTAAAATTCAACTTTGAAATCACAGGAAAAAATTCTTTTTAAAATATATTCAAATAGAAAATGGTTATTTTAATTAGTAAAAATATTTCAAAATTTTACAGTTTTTGCTGTACTTTGGATCAAATACACGCAGGCTTGGTGAGCAGAAGAGACTTAAAAAAAACATTCAAAATCCTACTGTTCAAAAACTTTTGACTGATAGTGTATGTTGGAGTATATAATATTTTATAACATTTTACATGTTATTTTTCATTTCATTATAAGACCTACCACAGCTTTGTCCCAGACGATGCTCATGCGCTCCTCAATGCCATTGGTTCCCTCTGGGATGTACATGAAGTTATCTTTTCCAACAGCTTTCTGTGCCGTGGTGAAAGTGCAGTGAGCGCTGGCTGTCACCTGAAGATCCCCACTGAAACAGTTCATGACAGTCAGTAAGTGTAATGCTTTCTAAAGACTAAAGGCCAGATACACTCAGAGCAAATTAGACCTTCAGAGTGCCATCTATGTGCATTTTCTACTGACAATGCGCCAAAAAAGAACAAAGACACAGTTGGATCATTTCTTGTATTCTACTATCAACACAAGCACAAAATAAGTTAAGATAGGTTTTTTTGGATGTTAAATGATGCAAATACTAGTAAACTGACCACAAACCTTGGTGAATCACCTTTCATGATTCACTTTCCTTTCAAAAATTTAGCATCTGAAATGGAAACCCCTACTAATGCATATGCAATAAGGTCAGCTGCAAAAATAACTATCCACACGATTTTTTAATTTGCTAATTGTTCACTTTGTGTCTTCAGTAAAAAAAAAAAAAAAAGAAGCAAAGATGTTTTCTATTTCGAAAGCAAAGATTTCTATTTTAAATAATCACTGTTCTTCTGAACTTTTTATTCTTTCAACACTGATAATAATAAATGTTTCTGGAGAAAAAAAATGAATTCTGAAGAATCATGTGACACTGAAGACTGGAGTAATGATGCTGGAAATTCAGCTTTGCATTACAGAAATAAAATACATTTTAAAATATATTCAAATACGGAATGGTTCTTTTAAATTAAAATAATATTTTATTTACCCTAATGTTTTTTCTATTTGTTTGATTAAATAATTCCAGCCTTGACGAACTTATTTCACATAAAAAACCCGTACTGATCCCAATCAATGTAAACACTAAGTTGCTGAAAAGCTTTACTGAAAAGCTTGTATTTGGCATGATTTTCGCTGCTCACCAGGACAGCATTGAGCTGAGGTAATCCGGCGTGCTCGTATCGGGGCTGAGCGGAGGAGACATGACAAATGCAGCAGCTTGGGCCCAGTTTTTGCTCCAGTAGTGCGATCCGTCTGTGCCCAGGCCGGCTGCGATTGGTTCTCCATAGATGACCATCCCTGAAAATGAATCAGTGCACATGACAAACATTCCACTGGCTCTTCTCTTCTTTTCTTTGTGTTTCTTTTACAGTATTTTAGAGCTGTTGTCACTCTCGTACCCTTTTTCCTGGCCTTGGCAATGACGTCGGCAGCTGGTTTGCTCATCACCTTTGTGATGTAGAGAGGGCAATTGGCCTGTTTGGCAATGGTGATGGCTCGATACACAGCCTCAGACTCCACCTGGAGAAGAACAGCAGAAGTAATGCTGATGTTCACCAGCGGCAGAACAGATTTTTGATTTAAACAGACTCAAAGCATTAAGACAAACCTCCTCTGGGTGGCTCAGGACATGTCCTTCTGGGCCAGTGATTCCAAGATCCAAAAGCTTCTTCTGTTCCTAAGGTTACAAACAAAAACATTTAAATATGGAGTAAGGAAAGGAACTGGTATATTTGAAAGAATATAGTTAAAATAGCAATGCATAGAAATGTCTCATAATTACATTTTTTTCTCTGTATTCCAAGTTGATATCTTAGAATTCTGAGTTTATATCTCATAAATAAGATTTTCCCCTCAGAATTCCAAGTTTAGATCCCACAATTGTAAGTTTGTCATATAATTCTATTTTTCCCTTCAGAATTCCAAGATAAATATCTCACAAATCAGATTTCCCCCCTCAGAATTCCATGTTCACGTCTTATTAAATTAGTTTTTAAGAAATTCCAAGTTTACATCTCACGATTCTGAGCGTCTTATAAATCCATTTTTCTTCTACAAATTCCAAGTTTGTCTCAGAATTCCATGTCTATGTCTTAAAATTATTTTTTTTCTAGAAATTCTAAGTTTAGGTTTCACAATTCTGAGTTTATATCTCATAAATATGATTTTCCCCTCAGAATTCCAAGCTTACATCTCACAATTCTGAATTTGTCTTATAATTTAAATTTTTTTTTTAAGTTTATATCTCAGAATTCCATGTTTACATCTTAAAAATTATTATTTTTCCCCTAGAAATTCTAAGTTTAGGTTTCACAATTCTGAGTTTATATCTCACAAATAAGATTTTCCCCTCAGAATTCCAAGTTAACATCTTACAATTCCAAGTTTATATCTTATAAACAAGTCTTCCCCCCTCAGAATTCCAGGTTTACACCTCACAATTCCGAGTCTCTCATAAATCCATTTTTTCCTCGAAATTCCAGGTTTATGTCTGTCCAATTCTGAGATCATATTTCAAAAATCAGATTTTCCAATCTGAATTCCAAGTTTACATCTCACAATTGAGTTTGTCTCATAATTCTATTTTTCCCTTCAGAATTCCAAGATAAATATCTCACAAATCAGATTTTCCCCCTCAGAATTCCATGTTCACGTCTTATTAAATTAGTTTTTAAGAAATTCCAAGTTTACATCTCACGATTCTGATTGTCTTATAAATCCATTTTTCTTCTACAAATTCCAAGTTTGTCTCAGAATTCCATGTCTATGTCTTAAAATATTTTTTTTTTTCTAGAAATTCTAAGTTTAGGCTTCACAATTCTGAGTTTATATCTCATAAATAAGATTTTCCCCTCAGAATTCCAAGTTTACATCTCACAATTGAGTTTGTCTCATAATTCTATTTTTCCCTTCAGAATTCCAAGATAAATATCTCACAAATCAGAATTTCCCCCTCAGAATTCCATGTTCACGTCTTATTAAATTCGTTTTTAAGAAATTCCAAGTTTACATTTCACAATTCCGAGTTTATATCTTATAAACAAGATTTTCCCCCTCAGAATTCCAAGTTTACATCTCACAATTCTGAGTTTGTCTTATAATTCCATTTTTCCCTAGACATTCCAAGTTTACGTCTTTAAAACAAATTCTAGAAATTCTAACTTTATGTTTCACAATTCTGAGTTCATATCTCATAAATAAGATTTTCCCCTCAGAATTCCAAGTTTAGATCCCACAATTGTAAGTTTGTCATATAATTCTATTTTTCCCTTCAGAATTCCAAGATAAATATCTCACAAATCAGATTTTCCCCCTCAGAATTCCATGTTCACGTCTTATTAAATTAGTTTTTAAGAAATTCCAAGTTTACACCTCACAATTCTGAGTCTCTCATAAATACATTTTTTCCTAGAAATTCCAGGTTTATGTCTGTCCAATTCTGAGATCATATTTCAAAAATCAGATTTTCCCCTCTGAATTCCAAGTTTACATCTCACAATTGAGTTTGTCTCATAATTCTATTTTTCCCTTCAGAATTCCAAGATAAATATCTCACAAATCAGATTTTCCCCCTCAGAATTCCATGTTCACGTCTTATTAAATTAGTTTTTAAGAAAATTATTTTTTTTCTAGAAATTCTAAGTTTAGGTTTCACAATTCTGAGTTTATATCTCATAAATAAGATTTTCCCCTCAGAATTCCAAGTTTAGATCCCACAATTGTAAGTTTGTCTTATAATTCTATTTTTCCCTTCAGAATTCCAAGATAAATATCTCACAAATCAGATTTTCCCCTCAGAATTCCAAGTTTAGATCCCACAATTGTAAGTTTGTCTTATAATTCCATTTTTCCCTAGACATTCCAAGTTTACGTCTTTAAAACAAATTCTAGAAATTCTAACTTTATGTTTCACAATTCTGAGTTCATATCTCATAAAAAAAATTTTCACCTCAGAATTCCAAGTTTACATCTCACAATTGTGAGTTTGTCTCATAATTCTATTTTTTCCCCTCAGGATTCCAAGTTTATATATCACAAATCAGATTCTTCCCCTCAGAATTCCATGTTTACGTCTTAAATTTTTTTTCTAGAAATTCCAAGATTGCAACTCACAATTCTATGTCTTTGTCTAATTTTTTCCCAGAATTCCAAGTTTACATTTCACAATTCTGAGTTCATTTATCATGAATCAGACAGAATTCCATGTTTACGTCTCACAATATGATTTAAGTACCAGTCCCATTCGCAAGGTGCTTAATTTCAAATGGTTTGAACATAAACATATGGCGAAAGGAAGAGAACTGGTATATTTTAAATAATATAGTTAGAATAGCAATGCATTAAGAACTGAAGTAATGTAACAAATCAAGGTTACCTCATCAATGATGTCTCCGTTTTCAGCATGAACCTGTGCAATGGCACCCAGTTCCCTCATGGCACTAAACATCTCATAGATCTACAGACACAGAGAGTGTTAGTTCTTAGAAATAGGATCTACAGTACAATGTATCAAAATCTTCAAAACTTTGGAGTTAAAGAACAAGGATGCATCAAAATGATCCAAAGTGACAGTAAAAATATTAATACTGTTGCAAAGGATATCAATTTTAAATTCTGTTCTTTAAAACTTTCTATTCACCAAAGAATCCTGAAATCCTGAAAAAATGTATCAAGGTTTCCACAAGAATATTAAGCAGCACAGCTGTTTCCAACATTATCATTAACATTAATAATAATAAATGTTTCTAGAGCTGAGCAGCAAATCTGAAGGATCATGTGACACTGAAGACTGGAGTAGTAGCTAAAAAATCCAGTTTTGTGTCAAGAATAAATTACATTTTAAAAGGTATTCAAATAAGAAAGAGTTCTTTTAAATTTTAATAACATTTTACAATTTTAACAGGATTTTTGATTAAATAAATGCAGCCTTGTTGCACACAAGAGACACTCAAGCATTTAAAGAATGATACCTGTGTATCAGAGCTCTGATACTGGTCCTTATAAGCCATGTAGATCAGGAAAGAGTTGACGCCTAAAACGACAAAGAGAATTATGTTTCAACAACCTAATATATCTTTTTGGAGCTAAATGCTGAATGTGTTTTATTTGGTTAAAAATCATAATAAAACCCAATAACGCAGATGAAAAAAATATCAAAGTCACACCTGAAATCTCACATCACCTTTATCTTTGACCAGAGACTCCAGCTCCTCAAACAGCCCATCATGCCAGCGAGTGATGTCGATGTGCAGAGAGTAATCACAGCACGACCTCTTATCCGCCGTATCCCTCCACTGGTCATACGCCATCAGTAAACTAGCTCCAGGTTCAGGCACAACATGGTCAACTAAAAGATAAACAAAGCATAATGATGAGAAACACATGCTTAAATTTACACGTCACCCAAAAATGACCACTCTGTCATCATTTACTCACCCTCAAGCTGTTCCAAAAAACAACATGAAGTAATGCATTTAAATATAATTCAAAAAAGTAGAAATTTCTGTGTCCTATAAATGACTTCATAACAGTACAGTGGCTTATCTGAGGAAAGTTGAGCAGAGGAGAAGAGAACAGACAGTGACAGCGCTGTGACCCCGATTAAACTGATTTTATGAGACCCGACAAGCTCTTATGCCCTAATACTGTACAACACACACACTTTTTAGCAGAGACCCTCCTTTCTGTCCCACTAGATTTCCATAACTAGTCTTCTGCTCTCTTTTCTTCTCCTCTGTCTTTATAAGATGTTGATGTAATGACATACTAATCATGGTGGTTCCTCCTGCCAGGGCGGCTCTGGTGCCATGGTAGAAGTCATCAGCTGGGGTCATACCCAGGTGAGGGGCCTGTAGACAGGTGTTCACATCAATGCCACCAGGGATCACAATGTGCCCATAGGCATCCACTGTCTTCACACCCGTAGGTACGATGAGGTTCTCACCAATCTGCCTGCATGGTGAAATAATAAATCAATACAAATTGCTGTGATGCCTCAAGTTAAATTTTTTTTCACCATGGGTTAACGTTTTGACATATTGCATAAATTATATTTGATTGAAATGCATGTATTGAAATATTTTATATTTTACCAATGATAAAACTGAGGGAAGCCTTAATGAAAACAGACAATGTTTATTACATAAGTTAAAATTGTGAATAACAAATTACAGTGACTGTAAAATGTATATTTTAGGCATGTTAGGGACATGTTTTGAGTGTATTTATATAATATTTAGGCTGAGGTTATTAGGTAGGTATATAAATTCTAATTTATTATTAATTAAATTAAATAGAAAATAAATAGATAAAAATAATTAAATCTGATGTACAGTTTAGAATGTTTTTATGGTCAACTAGCAGATTTATTTTTTAATAATAAAATCTTAATATTAAGACTAGGGTCATTGGTCTATTTTTGATTTTTCCTTTGGAGTGATTTTGTTAAGTAGACCTGGCAACCCTCTATATAATATAACTGCAATAAAAAAAAAGCAACTTTTTAATGTAAAGTATAGAATGTTTTTGAATGTTTTATGGTTAATATGAAGATTTAAAAAAAAATAAAATCTTACATAAAATTACAGGTGGGCTATTTTTGCTGTACAGACATGGCAACCCTGAATGATATGATATAATATAATATAATATAATATAATATAATATAATATAATATAATATAATATAATATAATATAATATAATATAATATAAATACAAATTTTAGAATGTTTTTTTTTAAGATTTTTTTTATGGTCAATACACAGATAGTAAAAAATGAATTCTTAATATTAAGGCTAGGATCAATGTGCTATTTTGGAATATTCTTTTGGGATAGCTTTGTAAAGTAGACCTGACAACCCTCAATATAATATACTTGCAATAAAAAATAAATATAAGCTACTAATGTAAGGTTTAGAATGTTTTTGATTGTTTTTATGGTTGATATGCAGATTTTTTAAATAATGAAATCTTACTTAGACCTGGCAACCCTGAAAAATAATATAATATAATATACATATAAAAAAATAAATAAATAGGAGCTCAGTTTTAATCTTTTAAAATAACAAAATCTGAACATTAATGCTAGGGTCATTTGATTATTTTTGATTTGCCTTTGAGACAGTATTGTTATGCAGACTTGGCAACCCTAAATATAACTGCAATAAAAAAGAAAAGAAAAAAAAACAGCAACAGCTTAATTTTAATGTAAAGTTTAGAATGTTTTGTGGCTAAAATGCAGATTTTTAAAAAAATGAAATCTTACTTAAAATTAAGGCTAGGGTCATTGGGCTATTTTTGCTGTGTAGACCTGGCAACCCTGAATAATATAATATAATAATAAGCTCAGTTTTAATGTACATTTTACGGTGTTTTTGGATGTTTTTATGCTTAACATGCAGATTTTTAAAATAATAAAATCTTAATATTTAGGTCATTTTTAATTTGCCTTTGGGCCAGTTTTGTTATGCAAACCTGGCAACCCTGAATATAACTGCAATAATAAAAGTTAAAAAAAAATCATTTGTGACTAAAATGCAGATTTTAGAAATAATGAAATCTTACTTAATGGTTCCATCTTCAATGTAAATGTCGGCATAAAATGACTGGTCATCATTTACGATTTTTCCACCTTTAATAATGAGTTTATCACTCTGTGGAGTAAAAAGAAGACATGCAATGACTTAAGTGCAGCATATTGTTTCAAAAGTTGTACACTTCAAGCAACTTTATAGTGATTATTCAATTGCAAACGAACATACTGTTATAATTTGCTCACCCATCCACGGAATATAAAAATAAAAATGAAATAAACAATTTGCATATGCACAAACAGTATTATAACTTTTTAACTTGTTTCAACATCACTGACACCAAGAATTTGAGATATTCAGTGTTAAAACACCCAAAAGATCATCATATTTCACTAAACTGCTTTGAATTTCACTGAAACCTTGCTGAGCCAGTTCCAGAGAGCTTTGAATGTAGACATACAGTGATTTCAAAGCACAAAGAGCTGTGTAATGCATGCAAATCCTCCTATGCAATATGCAGCATTCTTAAAGGAGCTAATCAGAGAGATTTTATCATTCAAAAACCAGACATTTAAAAACCCAGACAGAGAATACAAAAGAAAGATAACAGGCAACTCCATTCATCTGTAACAACACTTTTCTATTTGTATTTACTCCATTATCCACGCATGACTGCTGCTGTTTTGCATCAATGCATAGTGACTGAACCTTCACTGTTCTTTTTTTTTGCACCATTTCCAAAGAATCCAAATCATAACCCCAGTTACAGAAGACCGGTGCATGAAACATCATTCACAAGGCTGTTAGACAGTGTCAAACTCAACTCTAACATGGTGAAAGTCAAAACAGACGTGGCTAAATAAAGAAAGAAATGAAATAAACTTTTCCAGAATTCTGCTCAAGGGTATTTCACCACATTCACTGTGCTGGGGTGGAACCCACAGGGCTTCACTTTAATGCAATGTGACACTTCCACGGGCGGCCCATCTTTGGCACCGCCAAAATCCCTGCCAAGCATTTCCGATTCTGGGCCACCGTGTTGCTTGAGGACAGACGAGACAGACAGAGAGGGGTCTGGGATGCTGCGTGTAACACTAGGATGACCCTTCATCTTACAGTACTAAAATCCAGAGCCTTTAGTAATGCATTATTAAATATTAAGTACATTATTAAACATTGCATGAATGACTATGCAATTATTAGTAGTAGTTTGCATCACTTTTTTAATGCAGATGTTTTCAAATCAAAGTCATGCTGAGTATGCGTGTTTCTGTGCTCTGAATGTGGGTCAGACGGGGGGCTCTAGCGGTCAGGCTGCAATGCCAAATTGTGCGGAAGGGAATTGGATCCAATTTGGCCGCGTTAACAGCACTCTTTCCTGGGTTTTCTCAGTCCTGCAGTGCACATGGATGAATCCTCGCTTATTAACCCTTTTACTGTCTTTGGGTCATTGTTATTGGTAAAGCATACACTGTAATATCACAGCATTTCCATCGCTGGAACCTGACATGGTCATAAACATATAAACAATCATTTTGTTTTTATATAAACTTGTTTTTATAAAGATTAATGTTGTAGGGTACTACTTTGTAATGTTTCAACCCTTAAAAAAAAACTACACCATATTGACAGCTCCACGCTGTAAAGAATGATATTTTAAGTGCTTTTTAATCGCATTCAAAATAAGTTTTTGTTTACATATAATAAAAAAAAAATATTTATTTATATATATATATTTATTTATATATATATATATATATATATTATGTGAACAAAAACTTTTATTTTGGATGTGATTAAATGCAATTAATCTTTTGACCTCACTAATTTTAATATTTCATTTTAATACAAGCAAAATTTAGTAAAATGCTACAATTTAAACCTGTTAATTGTCTTTAAGGCGCCAGTATATTTCATGACAATAGATGTATTTTACTGTAAAAAGGGATTTTAGTATAAATGAGTAGTATTTATTTTAAGGTATAAATTGCTTTATTTATTCAGAATATTTTAGTTTGTTTAACAAGGCAATACATATATACATATTCATAAAATACTTAGAAAGTAATTAATGAAATTATGTAGCGAAACCACTTTTTAAATTTTTTTTTATAAAATAGCCACTTTTTAACCCTTTTTTAACCTAAAGTTTCAAAAGGTGAAAGAATATATTTTATTCTTAGTTGCAGTTATGATCGTGATTTTTTTTTACATTTTGTATATTTTTCATATAAAACAAAACAAAAAAATTGACCCATCTGTCTCTGTTGCAAAAAAAAAAAAAGAATTATATATATATATATATATATATATATATATATATATATATATATATATATATATATTTTTTAATGATTAATTAAATGAAAACATAATAAAATTTAAAATACATCTTAAATTACATTTTATTGATTGATTGATTGATGTAGCAATTATTAGATCTATGAGTTAAATGTTACATAGATGTAATAAAAAAAAATACATATCAATATTTATTTTTAATAGAGAAGAAACATTATACCCATTGATCACTTTACCATAGTTACTTACTATGGTAAAGTGATTGAGTATAATTTTTGTTTTCTATTAAAAAGAAATGTGGTTATAGTTTAACCCATAGATGTAAAAATTACTACATAATAAATAAATAAATAAAATGAAAAAAAAAAAAACATTTTAATGAAAATATAATCATATCCATGAATCTATGTGCCTTTTGCCATAAATAAATAAATAAATAATACTAAATATTCCAAAAACTTTGACAGAATGGTTAAAATTACTATGGTAGACAGTGTGCATCAAAGGGTTAATATCTTTACAAACAGGGAAGTTGTTAAATGTAATAAAACAACGCATTTCCAAAACTATTCATGTTTTGCTGTCAGTATCACTTGAACTGTCTTTCATTGCATTTCCAGTAAGTGCTTGTGTGTAATGTGCTCTGTCTCATGTAATTATTGACCACAGCTGCTGTACATGCCAATTTAGAAGTCGCTGTGACTTTCACTGTGCTATTATTAGCATATTTTACAGCAACAAACTGATTTTAATATCTCAAATGACTTAAATCAAAATCCCACCACATCCCATAATGTTAGCCAGGGGCCAGGGCTCATGGGCAGGGCCCCCAGACACACGTCTAGGCCGAAGAAAAAAAAAAGAAAAAGATTTCAACTCTTCGCGACGTGCGTGAAATTCTGACATTTAGCGCAATCTGCGTAAACGGTGAAGCGACTGTAGACTAAAACGAGTATTTCACATCTACAAAGACGTCGGACCAATATAGAGAGAAGACATGAATGAATAAAAGACACAAAGGACACGAGAAACCGGGAATAAGATGCCGGTGTCGATGCCGCCGCCATGGCAGATTAAACGGAATCTTACGTTAACACGGAAGCAGCGTTTTTGAAGCACATTTGTCACATCATTGCATGCATTAGTGCAGCTCTTAAGTGTTGACCGGCTTTCTCAGCAGTGTTTCGAGGACAGCAGGTTGTTGCCGGCGGCGGCGGTGGAGGAGGCTCACCCTTGACTGCACAATAAAACCATCATCCTCCTCCTCCTCTTCACAATCGCTATCTCTCCTTTAGCTGATGTTAGCTAAAACATTGGCCTCGGGTTTTAATCGCTAACGTTTCTTACCGTCAGCCGAGGGTTGTTCTTCTTGCCTTGGAAAGACATGGCACCGGTGTGGGAGCAGCTCTGATTTCCGAGAACGAGAGCCGGGATCGGGATGGTGATGATGATGGTGATGACGCTCACGTCAGAATAAAGGCGCAGCGACCGGCCGCTTAGACGGGTGTCGCTCGGGATTCGGGGTGTAATTTAGGTTAAGATTACCGGGGTTCAATAGTCACAGAAGACAAAAGCCCTTCAGAGCCCCCACCCACTGTCTGTGCCTGCTCACCATCTGCTACTTTAGTATTCACACCCCATCCTGCACTCAGGGCGAGGCGGAACAGAGGAACTCTTGGTCCAGTCACTACTCTCATATTTCTTATTTATTTTTATTTTTTTGGTTATTTTGGTTTTCTACATATTAACCCATTTAACAACAAACTAGTGAGTAAGAGAGTATGTATTTTATTCTTTGGAGAGTCCAGTGCTACAGTATTATGTTTTTCAAACAAAGTAGCTTAACTATTAGAAAAAAAGTAAAATTGTTTAACTTTTTTATTAGTGCTGTGCAGCGATTAATCGCATCCAGAATAAAAGTTTTTGTGTACATAATATATGTGTGTGTGCTGTGTATATTTATTATGTATACACACACACACACACACACACACACACACACACAGTAGGCTATATGTTTTAAAAATATTTGTTTATATTCATGTAATTTATATTATATATAATTAAATATATTTAATATATAAAAATTTTTCTTGCATATATATGCATAATAAATACACACAGCAAATATACACACATATATTATGTATATATTATGTACACAAAAACTTATTTTGGATGCGATTAATCGCGATGAATCGGTTGACAGCATTAATTTTGTTATTTATTTTATTAGGAAAAAAAAGGAAAATGCTACAATATAAAGCTGTTAATTGTCCTTAGGGTACCATTTCATGGCAATACATGTATTTTTACTGTAAAAAATGTTTAAAAAATAGATTTTAGTATATGAGTACATACTTTATTAGTATCCATTTTAAAGTATAAATAACTTTATTTACTCAGAATATTTCCGTTTGTTTAACAAGGCTATATATATATTCATGGTAAAATATTTTAATAGTAATTAATTAATGAAAATAAGTAGTGAAACCACTTTATAAAGTGGATTTTTATAAGTTAGACACATTTTGTAACCCTACAATAAAAATAAAAAAATCCAAAAAATTGGCAACTACAAAAGAGTGAATTTACCCGTATTTTTTTTTTTTTTACAAAAAATAAAAAATAAATACAAATTTGAAGTGTGTTTTTTTACTACTTAATTTTTGTTTAATAAAAAAAAAATATCAATGGATTAAATTTACCCTATCACTTAAAAATATTTTTTTTTATTAAACATAAAAATGTTCAAACAACTGCAACAAGCAGCACCATTCTCAAAGAAAAAAAGTTTTTTTTTTTGAAGAAAACTAAATAATTATGCACATTCATATATCTATCTACTACATTAAAGGAAAAAATACAAAATAAAATATTCTAAATAACTGCATCAGCTATTTTGAATTCATAATAATCAAATGTTATTTTGAATGCCCAAATGGTTCAAATAAATAATTTTGCTTAATAATGTTATAATTAATATAATATTATATTTTATGTTGATATTTCAAATAGCCTATATTATATATAATATTAATTATATAAATTAAAATATATACATGTAAATATTTTCAAAATATATACTGTATGTTTGTGTATTTATGTATACATAATAAATATACACATGCACATATATTGTGTAAACAAAATCTTTTATTTTGGATGCGATTAATATTTTGACCAGCATTAGTATCTATATACACAATTAACATGTCTCCTGTGACCTTTTTATGAAAAAATGTTCAAATTTTTTTATTCATAAAGCTTTGACACAAATATAATGTAAACTGGAATCAATTTTTTGAAATTGAGTATTCAGAAACTGAATAAATAAGCTTTCCATTGATGTATGATTTGTTAGGATAGGACAATATTTGGCCGAGATACAACTATTTAAAATCTGGGAAAAAAAAAAAAAAAAAGAAAAAAAGAAAAAAAATCGAAATATTGAGAAAATCGCCTTTAAAGTTGTCCACAGAAGTGCATATTACTAATCATAAATTTAGTTTTGATATATTTATAGTAGGAAATTTACTAAATATCTTAATGGATCACGATCTTTAGCTACTTAATATCCTAATGATTTTGACATAAAAGAAAATTTTGACCCATACAATGTATTTTTGGCTATCGCTACAAACTCACCCGTGCTACTTAAGACTGGTTTTGTGGTTCAGGTTCACAAATAGCTGTCAAGTTAGTATAATTTAAACTCGAATGAGAGTTTATGGTGTACATAATAACACATAGGAATAGTTGAAAGTAGTGATTACCTCTCGCCGCCCGTTTTGCGCCGCTCGACCGGGTCCGGTGGGGTAAACGAGTGTCTGACCCTGTGAACTGCAGGACGGGGTGGACTGCGTTCGGCTAGGAGCCGTTTGACTCACGCTGCTGAAATCACTCATGCTCGACGTATCGCTGAAATTATCCCTCTGATCATCCACTCGTCCCCGAGGGTTTCTCCTGGCAGAACTGGGACTGTACGACTCAAAATTCAAGGTCTTATTCTCAAAGGCTCCTTCGATGTTGCAAAACATCCCTCCGAACTTCACCCGGGGTTTAGGGCTGTCTGTACCAAGTCTGGACAGCAGGGATCCCTGGTCATCATCCTGGGGCAGGAGTCTTCTCTCAGCCATGGCTCACAGAAGAAATGGGAAGCTTGTTTGAGGAATCTTTGGACTGCTATTATAAGAGACGCGCTTCCACTGGGAGAGAGAGAGACAGGTGCTGTTATAGGAGCTGTCCAGAGAGGCGTGGTGCTGAAATCCTCCACTCACTGGATTAGGGAAGACATGAGCTCCCTCGAGATTAAGGTAAATCGATTGTTTTACAAACAGTCCTATCAGAGAGAATCAATACAACGTACTGCTTCTAAATCTTTAGATAATCTCATTCACAAACGAGAAAGTGTGAGAGAAAACAATACTCCTCTACTTTCAGTGGGTTAGTTGGCTTGAAAATCAAGAGTCAACCAGTTCAAGGATAAAGGATCTATCTATCATCTATCTGTTTTAATATTTTTATTATTTTAGCATTTGTACAAAATACTAATTATTATATACCAGTCAAAAGGTTTTGTACAGTAAGATTATTAAAGAAGTCTCTTCTGTTCACCAAGCCTGCATTTATTTGATTCAAAATACAGCAAAAGCAGTAATATTCTGAAATATTCTGAAATTTTTTTAGTATTTAAAACAACTTTTTTCTATTTGAATATATTTTAAAATGTAATTTATTTTTGTGATCAAAGCTGAATTTTCGGCATCATAACTCTAGTCTTCAATGTCACATGATCCTTCTAAAATCATTCTAATATGCTGATTTGCTGATCAAGAAACATTTTTTATTATTAATATCAATATTTAAAGCAGTTAAGTAAATTTTTTCTGGATTCTTGAATGAATACAAAGATCAAAAAATATAGAAATGAATATTTTTATTTAGCAAAGATGCTTTAAATTGATCGAACGTGATGATAAATACATTTATAATGTTACAAATAAATACTGTTCTAATCTACTAAAATGTTTAATACTTGGCTGTTAATGATAATAAACGTTTTTTTTTTCAGAATATCAGAATATACAAATGATTTCTAAAGGTTCATGTGACTGGAGTAATGAGGCAAAAAAAAATCAGCTTTGAAATCACAGGAATAAATTACATTTTAAAATATATTCAAATAAAAAACTGTTATTTTTGAAGATAAAAATGTCAGAATTTTACTGTTTTTGTTGTACTTTAAATCAAATAAATGAAGGCATGGAGAGCAGAAGAGACTTAAAAAAACTTTGACTGGTAGTGTAAATTAATATAAGGTCATGAAAATGTGTTTAGTGATATAAAAATATAAGAATGCTATGAAAAAGCTATGTCATAAATTGTAAAAATGATACAAATAAATATTCTTTTAAAAAAAAATCTTATCTTGTCAATTTATGAAATGACAAGTTTGGTTCAGGTTTATATTAATGATTTAAAATCAAAACATTTGTTGAAAAATTTCTCAAAAGTATTAGAC
>NC_133382.1:35450573-35481183 GCF_049309525.1 Garra rufa
CTTTCCTTGAAGTTCTTGATGATCCTATAAATTGTTGATTTAGGTGCAATCTTAGTAGCCACAATATCCTTGCCTGTGAAGCCATTTTTATGCAACGCAATGATGGCTGCACGCGTTTCTTTGCAGGTCACCATGGTTAACAATGGAAGAACAATGATTTCAAGCATCACCCTCCTTTTAACATGTCAAGTCTGCCATTCTAACCCAATCAGCCTGACATAATGATCTCCAGCCTTGTGCTCGTCAACATTCTCACCTGAGTTAACAAGACGATTGCTGAAATGATCTCAGCAGGTCCTTTAATGACAGCAATAATCCAAGTGGATGCTGCACACTGGTGGTGGTTGAGGAGAGAACCCCCCATATGATTGTAAAGCGCTTTGGGTGTACGGAAATACACATGAAAGCGCTATACAAATGCATCATTCATTCATTCATTCATTCAATAAAATGCAGTGGAAAGTTTTTTTGGGATCAAGTTCATTTTCATGGCAAAGAAGGACTATGCAATTCATCTGCTCACTCTTCATAACATTCTGGAGTATATGCAAATTGCTATTATAAAAATTTAAGCAGCAACTTTTCCAATTTCCAATATTTATGTAATTCTCAAAACTTTTGGCCACGACTGTAGATGAGTTTGTTTCTTCATCTGAACAAATTTGAAGAATTGTTTCATTACACCATTTGCTCACCATGGGTGCCGTCAGAATGAGAGTCCAAACAGGTGATAAAAACATCACAATAATCCACAAATAAGCCACACGATCAGTTAACATCCTGTGAACTGAAAAGTTGAAAAGACAGTTAAAAAAACTGAAAGAGTGTTTGTAAAAAAAACAAATTCATAACAAATTGTGATGTTTTCACCAGCTGTTTGGACTCTCATTCTGACGGCACCCATTCACTGCAGAGGATCCATTGGTGAGCAAGTGATTTAATGATACATTTCTCCAGATTTGGTTCAGTGAAGAAACTAACTCATCTACATCTTGGATGACTTTCAAATTTTCATTTTTGGGTAAAGTATTTCTTTAAGGGGAGACAATGCAGGCAAAAATGCAGTTTTTTTCATGCACCTGTTAAGTTTGAGATTTGGGGCTTTTTGGTATTTCATTAAGTGTTTTTTTCCTTTTATAGCTATTTGTTTCAATAGATTTAAATTACAATACATATTTTTAAAGGCCTTTTTCTCAAAATGAGTTTTTTCTCCTACACTGAGCCATAAATCTCCACTTCAGTAGCACTTACACACACTAA
Organism: Garra rufa; assembly: GCF_049309525.1. Taxonomy (NCBI): domain Eukaryota; kingdom Metazoa; phylum Chordata; class Actinopteri; order Cypriniformes; family Cyprinidae; genus Garra; species Garra rufa. Next base: position 35,451,834 of record NC_133382.1, read on the forward strand.
ACTTTACAAATTTATTCCTGTCAATATTCTGAAGTTTTTTTTACAGAGGGATTTGTTAATATATAATTTTGATATGATTTTGAACATTTTATCCCCCCCCCCCAAAAAAAAGTTTTTTTTCTAAATTATGGAGTGACAAAATGAGATACCCGAAATCCTCTTTGTAAAAACATTTGACTCTGACTTCATCCAGTGTTTAGATTTTTGTACTAGAAATGTATGCAAATTAGCACATATTTTATTAAATAATGCCTCATATGCATATGAAAACTTGTAATACAAAAAATGTTTGCAATTATCAATTAACTGGGTAAGTAAGGTGATAACTATTAGTTCATTTTTGTTTTAGCCTATTCACCTGCAGTGTCTCACCTTAATAGTATCATACAAGTACAACTGTGGTAAATTATATTTTACAGTTCTAACAGTGCTTACCTGTCCCTGATGACTTAGAACACACTCCAGATCTGCTATTCTGGTCTGGTACCGGATCATTTCAGCCTGAAGCTGCTCTCGAGTCTAAAACAGACAAACAATTGTAACTGTAATTGCACATAAAGGGAAAAAAATGAAAAATTTGTAAACCATTTTACTTTTTCATATTTCTGAGTAAATTATTGATATATAATTAGGAAACAAATGAAGGGCGGGACTTAAAGGGGTATTTATTTCACTCAACCTCAAGGCAAACAGTCCATGGGACATCAGTGGTTCAACCATAATTTTATGAAGCTACGAGAATACTTTTTTGCGTGCAAAGAAAAAAACAACAACTTTATTTAACAATTTTCTCATAATTTCATAACATTATGGTTGAAGCTTTCTGGTCCTTGAATGTGGCAGATGTGTTGCTGTCTATGCAGGGTCAGAAAGCTCTCGGATTTCATCAAAAATACCTTCATTTGTACTCTAAAGATGAACGAAGGTCTTACAGGTTTTGAAGTGCATGAGGGTGAGTAATTAATTACAGAATTTAAATTTCTGGGTGAACTATTCCTATAAATTAGGAACAAAAATAGGTTTTGTGAAGGTGGATTTTTTGTACCAAATAGATATTATTACAGAAATGGAGACCAAGTGAGTGACAAAATGTCCTGTCACTCTCTGTGCTCAAAAAAAGCTTGTTTTTAGTTATTGCAAAAAGATTCACCATAAAGCCATCTTCTAAGAGCTGAGATGTTGTTTTTGTAAAGAGAGTGAACAGTGTATAAATATTTCAAGGCTGGGGTGTTTAAAAGATTTACCTTGACCTCTTTCTCTGCATCAAACGTTCCTCCCACCTGCTCCTGCAGAAGTGCATAAGCTCGCTGAAGAGCCTGATACTCCATCGTCAGCTGACGGAAACGCAGCTCTGTCTCCTCCTTCAGCATTCCCTGAGCACAGGGAGATGACAGATTTATCATTATAGTTTACAGGCACGCAAAAACACTCACACACACACTCACACACACACACACACACACACACACACACACACACACACACACACACACACACACACACACACACACACACACACACACACACACACACACACCTCTTCAAGGTCATCGTCTGGCGTGCAGGGCGTTCGGTCTGTGTGGTAGGAAATAGAGGAGCCGTCCGAGTCTATAGAGCCCTCCTCATCATAGCCAAAAAACGTTTCCACCACCGGCTATGGACAGAGTGAGAGATTTTTTTTTTTTTTTTTTTTAAACTTTCTGACCTGAAGAAGCTTAAATATGTTTTTGGACAGTAAGATTTAAAAAAAAAATTTTTAATAAAAAAAAATAAAAAAATCCAAAATACAGCAAAAGCAGTATTATAGTAAAATATTTTTACTTTTTAAAATATCCCTTTTTTTGTAATAATTTTTAAAATGTAATTTATTACTGTGATCAAAGCTGAATTTTCAGCATCATTACTCCAGTCTTCAGTGTCACATGATCCTTCAGAAATCATTCTAATATGCTGCTTTGCTGTTCAAGAAACATTTTATTATTATCAATATTTAAAACAGGATTCATCGATGAATAGAAAGATCTGAAGATCAGCATTTATATGAAATAAAAAGCAAGGATGCTTTAAATTGATCAAAAGTGATGATAAAGGCATTTATAATGCTACAAAAGATTTCTAATAATAATAATAATAATAATAATAATACATGTTTTTTGAGCAGCAAATCTGAATATTAGAATGATTTCTGAAGGATCATGTAATTGGAGTAATAATGCTAAAAATTCAGCATTGAAATCACAGGAATAAATTAGATTTTGAAACGTATTCAAATAAAAAACCCTCATTTTAAAATATTTAAATAATTTAACTGTTTGTGCTGTACTTTGGATCAAATAAATGCAGGCTTGGTGAACAGAAGAGACTTCTTTAAAAAACAAAAAAATCTTACTGCTCAAAAACTTTTGACTGGTGTGTACAAAAGATAAGGAAAAGAAAAAAACCAATAATGATTTTTTTTTAATACTGTTACATCAATTAATATATATATATATATTTTTTAAAAATACAAATTAAACATTGCCAGGATTCATCAATGCAGTGATGCTTAATCATAAAATTCCAACATTACATAAAAATGTAAATAATATTTTGTGTATTATTATAACAATAAATGCATTTCAATCAGTCAGTAAAATATAAACAAACAACCTAAAATATGTTTATACATAAAATATAATCATAAAATAAAGACAGAATCCATGCATAATTATTAAAAGTATATATAAGTGAATAAGAAATACATTTTATAATTACTAAGATTATAAAAATGAATGCATAATTAATCTTAAAATGCATAAATTAAGAATAAATCGTATATAAGAATAAGACGTTACATAATTATGCAGTAATGTAAAACAATAATGTATTTATTTTATTTTTGGCTGATTTGAAATTGTATTTTTTATTAATGGGAAAGTGAATTAATAAAAAAAAAAAAAATTACCCTCAATATTTATTTTTTATAAATAAATAAAATACAAATAAAAGCCCCTTCTTATTATTATTAATACATAAACTACAAATAATTTCCTCTTGATTTTTTTATTTTATTTTGAAAGAATGTTTGACTTTTTTTATTTTTACCGTAATGCGTGCATCTTATATGTTTTTAAGTGTGTTTGACAATGAAATGTGCATGTGTAGTTCAGTCCTGACGTCTGCGTACCCTACAGGTTCTGAAGGGCTTCTTCCTGCGTAGGCTGTCCTGTCTCCTGTATCTCAGCAGCATGTCTCTCTCCTGAGAAACAAGATCAAAACAAGATTAACTAGAGAACAAAACACATTAACTTGCATCAGATTTCATCAGATCATACAAGAACATCTCATTTCTATAGTTTCCACCACATTTCCAGATTGGCAAAAAAGAAAGAAACATGCAAGAGCATTTCTATTACATCTGAACATCAAATACAGTACATTTACCCTTCGAGAAAACAGATATTTCTGCAGATGTCTCATTTGGCTAATGTACTGCACTCATATGCAAAAACATATTTTAGCATTTCACAGTTAAAATATTTCCCAGAGGCAAAATGACTCACTATCACAGTCTTCACGTATCCAGCGGTTTCCAGCGCCTGGAAAAATTCAACCAGACTGATCAGAAAACAACAAGACAGCATGCATTTAGAATTGTCCTTCTGAGCCAAAATTTAGTCAGTACCTCCTCCTAGAGATTCACACAGGTCTGTAGTTAGTTGCTATATCTTTTCTAAGTGATCCTGCTTATGGTTTTTCTAAACCAGACTATCAAACCCACCAAAATCCCATAGACTAGCAACATGCTAATCATTTTAGAATCATACTAGAAACTAGTTAACTATACTAGAATCATGCTAACAACATGCTAATCATGCTAAGAACATGCTAAAATCATGCTAGCAATAGGGTTACCACTTTAAATAAAATAAAATACGGGACACAAGTTGCGGGGGTGTGGGGGGGGGGGGGTAGTAATAATTTACTATTATTACCATTACTAGTAATAATATTGCAACTAAACATGCTGACATCACATTTGTTGCTCATGTTGCTGGATATCACTATTGACTTGAGACTTGAATCTGTTGTTAAGGTCTCTGAGTGGTTTGTTTTAGGTTTTGTGCACAAAGGATTCTTTCTTGCGTTTAAGCTCTGAAAACTTTAAGGCACGGGGGGTTACCTGGAGAAGAATCTGCCATTTTTACACCGCGTCTACACCGGACGCGAGCGGCGCGGCGTGGCGCGACGCGACAAAATACAATAGAACCTATTATGTTGTCAACACTGGATGCGGCGCGGCGCGACACGGCAAATCCCCGACAGTAATCTGTGGTTGCGTTCTATTTATGACGTGCTCACACAAAGTGATTAAATGATTTGCAACGGTCACTTTGTCGCGTCCAGTGTAGACAGACTGTAATTGTTGCGGTAGACACGCTTAGACTTGGCAGACTCTGCTTAAAAGACCCGCCCTCCTCACTGGACAGTTAAAAAGACCAATCAAACTAGCAATGACATCAAGTACCAATCAAAAGCAGGAAAGGAGGCATCTCAATAAAATACGTCTGGGATGATTTGCATGAGACGCTGCTTTAAAAAAATGATTAAAAATACGGGACAAAACCTTTGATTCAAAACGGGACGCGCAATTTCATTCTCAAATACGGGACGATTCCGTATTTTAAGGGACGGGTGGCAACCCTAGCTAGCAACATGCTAGTAACCTGCTAATCATGCTAGCCACATACTAACAACACGCTAGTCATGCTAGTAACATGCTAATCATGCTAACAACATGCTAGTAACCTGCTAATCATGCTAGCCACATACTAACAACACGCTAGTCATGCTAGTAACATGCTAATCATGCTAACAACATGCTAGTAACATGCTAATCATGCTAGCCACATACTAACAACACGCTAGTCATGCTAGTAACATGCTAATAATGCTAACAACATGCTAGTAACCTGCTAATCATGCTAGCCACATACTAACAACACGCTAGTCATGCTAGTAACATGCTAATCATGCTAACAACATGCTAGTAACCTGCTAATCATGCTAGCCACATACTAACAACACGCTAGTCATGCTAGTAACATGCTAATCATGTTAACAACATGCTAGTAACATGCTAATCATGCTAGCCACATACTAACAACACGCTAGTCATGCTAGTAACATGCTAATCATGCTAACAACATGCTAGTAACCTGCTAATCATGCTAGCCACATACTAACAACACGCTAGTCATGCTAGTAACATGCTAATCATGCTAACAACATGCTAGTAACCTGCTAATCATGCTAGCCACATACTAACAACACGCTAGTCATGCTAGTAACATGCTAATCATGCTAACAACATGCTAGTAACATGCTAATCATGCTAGCCACATACTAACAACACGCTAGTCATGCTAGTAACATGCTAATCATGCTAGCCACATACTAACAACACGCTAGTCATGCTAGTAACATGCTAATCATGCTAACAACATGCTAGTAACATGCTAATCATGCTAGCCACATACTAACAACACGCTAGTCATGCTAGAATCATGTTAACAACATGCTATTAACATGCTAATCATGCTTGTTAACAACATGCTATTAACATGCTAATCATGCTAACAACATGCTAGTAGCATGCTAATCATGCTAGAATCATGCTAGTAACATGTTAATCATGCTAACAAAATGCTAATCATGCTAGAATCATGCTAGTAACATGCTAATCATGCCAACAACATGCTAGTAAAATGCTAATCATGCTAGCAACATACTAACAACACGCTAATCATGCTATAATCATGCTAATAACATGCTATTAACATGCTAATCATGCCAACAACATGCTAGTAACATGCTAATCATTCTAGAATCATGCTAGTAACATGTTAATAATGCTAACATACCAATCATGCTAGAATCATGCTAGTAACATGTTAATAATGCTAACAATATGTTAGTAATGCTAAAATCATGCTAGTAACATGCTAATCATGACAGAATCATGTTAGAAACATGCTAGTTACTTCTTTGTCTACATGCTACCAACATGCTAATCATGCTAAAACATGCCAGTAACAAGCTAATCATGGTAGAAACATGATAACAACATGCTAGTGACATTCTAATGATGGTAAAAACATGTTAGTAACTTGCTAATCATGGCAGAAACATGCTAAATCATGCTAGTGACATGCCAATTCATGTTAAACTGTGCTAACTGCATGGTTAAACCATCGTAAATCATGGTAGCAAAATGTGTTCCCACACAATCCCAACAATTAAATTCTAACCTTAAGCTTTTCAAAGTTATTTCAAACTTTCAGACAAGGCTTTCTCAAGCCAACTTTAAAGTCAGTCTATGAACTTATGTAGCTCTTTTTTAAATGTTTTTTTTTTGTCCATCTATGCGAGAAGAAATCCTGATACCTTGGACAGATCATCGATTATGTTCTGTTGTTCCAGCACTTGTAGTCTGAGAAACTCAATCTCTCGTTCCTCTTGACTCTGATCCAGATCGTTCAGGGAACTGGGTCGGCGTATCGTCCCAGCCTTCTCTCGCTGCAAAACAAAAGCTCATTCCTCACATCAAGTGACCGGATGTGTGCACAGGGACTGTTGATGGATAATTACTCATGTCTGATGGGTTCTCATAATAATCTGATCATTTAGATGTGAGCTCTAACAAGGCTGTGTACTTGCTGGATGTTGAACGGCTCAAGCAACAAATTGTTTACATGCAGACACTGCCTTGTTACATAAAGATGCATTAGTATTCAAGCTGCTATTTGCAACGAGTTCAGTATGAAATATATATAGTTTATGTGGTAGAATAAGCAGATGTATGCTTCTTTTGTCTGGGGAATCAATCAAAAATAATAGTAATGTGTCAGAGCTGGAAATGGCCAATTATGTCTAACAACAGTGGAGCAGTTGTTGGATATAAAATGATCAAAACAGAACCGGCTCTATCTGCCCCCTCATTGTGCATTTACTGCAATAACTACATTTCCAAGAGGAATAATTTGGATTTGTTCATTTGCAGAAATGCATGCATTTATTTAATATAAGCAGTAAGACTGCATCAGCAAATATAACAATGATGCCTTAATGAAACGTTGGGGTCAGTAGGACTAAATAAATTACTTTTAGTTAGCTACGAAGCATTATGTCAAGCAGCAAATGACTATATTAGAAAGATTTTAAAAACATTAAAATGTAAAATGTACTTTTATTAATTTTAAATTATAATATTTCACAATAATCACTTATATTTTCACTTAATATTTCACATCAATTCACTTAAAAAAACAGTATTTTAAGTGCTTTAACTGGTCACCATTACATTTTTTTATTTATAATATTCCATTTTTATATAATAATAAAACAAATAAAAATGAAAAACATTTTTATCTCAATTTTATTTGTACCAAAACAATAAAATAAAATACAGAAAAAAATAAACAATAAACAAATATTTGTACGATAACAATACAATAAAACAAAAACAAAATATAAATATAAAAATAAAAGAAACATTTTATACCATAAATAAGAAAATAAAGTATTTTTTTTTTAACCAAAAGAAATAAAATGACATCAAATATAAAATAAAAAAAATATTTTTAGCAAACAATAAATATAAAACATAATACAAAATAATCATTTTTATCTTAAAAAAATGCTTTGGCGTAACAAATAACAAAAACAAAACAAAACAAAACAAAATAAATATTTGTATAATAACAATAAAATAAAACTAAATAAAAAACAAAATGTAAAAATAAAATAAACATTTGTACCATGAAATGGAAAAGTATTTTCGTTTACCAAAACAATTAAATAAAATATAAATAGAAATATTTTTTTTTTAGCAAACAATAAATACAAAACATAATACAAACTAATTATTTTTATATTACCAAAAAAATCAAGTAAAATTAAAAAATACTTTTGCATAAACAAATAACAAAAAAACTAAATAAATATTTGTATAACAATAAAATAAAACAAAATAAAACCCAAATGCCTACTAGTTATTTTTTAAATTAAAACAAAATAAACATTTTCACCATAACATAAAGTAAAATATAAGATATGTATTTTTTTTTACCTAAACAATCAAATAAAATATAAAAAATAAAATAAATATTTATTAATTAATTATTTTCATATTAAAATAAAAATAAAATTAAAAATATATTTGAATAGAAAATAACAAAAACTAAACAAAATAAATATTTGTATAATAATAAAATAAAACTAAATAAAAACAAAATGCGTCACTAGTTGTATTTTCAATTTAAATAAAAGAAACAGTTTACCATTAAATAAAATATAAAATAAGTATTTTTACCAAAACAAAAAATTAAAATATAAAAAATAAAATAAATATTTGTAGCAAACAATAAATACAAAACATAATACAAAATTATTTTCACCTTCAAATAAAAATTATTAAAAATATTTTTGCATAAAAAACAAAACAAAACTAAATGATAGTTGTATAATAACAATAAAATAAAACAAAACAAAATGCTTTACTATTTGTTTTTTTTATTTAAAAAATATATTTTTTAACATTTTAAATGGTCCTGTGATGTAACTATACATTCTTTAAAATAAAATAAAAATGATATAGTCTATAAAAATAGGATTGTACCATGCAAATACTGATAAGTGCATTACCATTTCGATGTTCTCCTGAGTGACGAAGTGCAGTTTGTTCTCCATGCGTCTCAATGCATGAGCCAGTTCCTCATTTTTGTGGCTGAGACGTTTGTTCTTGTCCAGTAACGGCTTATACTGGCTCTCAGCTTCACGGAGACGCTTTAACTGGACACAAACACACACAGAAACAGATGGTAACAAAAAAAAGTGCATGCAGTTACCCTAAATAATATTTGCTTATTTAAAATGAATGAATATCATTCCCTTATGAAGATTTTAGAAAATACTTTTACAAATAAAACCTGCAAAGTTACTTATTTTGGTCAGAGATAAATAATTTTGCAAAACTAAATGATCTGGACTGTACATTCAAAGAACCAAGACTGTCTAAGAACTTATAAAAAGAGTTTCAGACATGAAATCTACACTGATAGAGAAGCCGACTGTGCTATTTCAGTCTACTTGAACTTCATGCCATTGTTGAGGCCGGTATTGAGTGGTAAACTAAGTCCTAAGCCTTCCTGAAGGTCTGGGCTGCCATGTTTAAATCACTCTGTCTCTGTATCGATCTTTAAGGCTGTCTGAGCTGAGAGGAGGAAACACTGAAGTCATTCATCATTGCTCACATACTTACCACCATTACAGGGAACATTCACACTATCAAATAACACTTAGAAAGGCAGAAACACTCTTTAATACGCTATGATATTACAGTAAACATGATATGGAAGACATACATATATAAAGATACACACACTACATTTGTGTTCATTTGAGCACAAAGCAAATATAGTTTGGTAAAGAAAGCTATATGTTAACAGAACATTATGGCAATTTTTAAGAAGAATTGTTTCCTGGACATAAGTATATAAATTAATACAAATAAAATACATATTTTCTAATAACAATAAAATATAAATCAACATATAAAAATAAAATAAACATTTTAGCAAACAATAAACATAAACAACATAATGCACAATAATTATTTTTTATATAAAATTTAAATAAATAATAATAATTTTGCATAAAAAATAAAATAAAAAACAAAATATTGAATAAAATATATACAAAATATAAAAAATAAACATTTGACCAAAACAATAAAATAAAATATAAAAATAAAAACAATATTTTAACCAAAAATAATATAAAACATAATAAAAAAACAATAATTTTCCCATAAAATAAAAATAAAATAAAACATAATGTTGCATAAAATAATACTAAAATAACAACAAAACAACATAAAATAAATAATTTTATAATAACAGTTAAATAAAATAAATACAAAACATAAAAATAATAATAATAATAATAATAATATATATATATATATATATATATATATATATATATATATATATATATATATATATTACCATAAAATAAAATATATATTTTTTAAACAAAACAAAACAATTTCATTTTAATTTGGTTAAAAATTATAAAAGAAAACTACATAAATACAATATATAAAAATAAAATGAACAGTTTTACCATTAATTAAAATATTAAATAAATCTTTTTTTCTTTACAAATAATAAAATAAAATATTAAAAAATATATTTTTATTTTATAAATATTTATTTCAAAATATTTTTAACATACAATAAATATAAAACATAACACAAAACAATTATTTTTACCATAAAATAAAAATAAAAATATGTTTGCATAAAAAAATGAAATAAATATTTTTACATTAGCAATTAAATAAAACAAAATAAATACAAATTATAAAAATAAAACCCGCTTTTTTTTTTACCAAAATAAAATCAAATAAAAAAAAATTTAATTTATATTTTTAGCAAACAATAAATATAAAAAATATATTTTTGCATTAAAAAAAACAAAAATAAAATAGATTTTTTTTTCGACCTAACACTAGCACAGACTCACCAGTTCATTGCGTTCCTCAGACAGCAGTGCGTTGCGGTCTTCTAGTTTGCGGATAATTGCACTCAGTTCTGCGATTTTCAATTGGAATCGTCGAGCATCTTTCTCATCCAACTGCTGCATCTGGAAAACAAACCAACTGCAGGTAACTGGAAAAACACTCTTAATTCATATTCATCGAACTGCAAGGCTTCTTTAAACACCTTCACCAAAATATCAAAGTCTTGATATATACATACTTTGTATTTATTTATTTATTTATTTTATTTTCGATTCCACTTGTTGTTGCTGTATTTGGGAAAGACTCCATTATGTCAGGTAACCGTAGAAACAGTCAGAGGAGGAAATAGAGCCAGAGCGCTCTGGTGTTGGCACATCTGACAAAGAGCTGAAAGGTTACTGATCAAATCCATCTTTTCTCCTGCAGAGAAAATGAAAGCAGCAGCCCCACCAAACCGGAACGGACATCAAACCCACAGCAACACAAATACAGCCAGAGACATGGACGTTCTGCTGCTGGGAAACAAGTCTTGGATGTAAAAACGCAAGAATTCGCCACACGTGTGAATACAAAGTGTGTGCATCCATGCGTTTCCCAACAGCCCTGAGAAGGTGAGATGTGGGAAAGATCACACTCATACTCTCACCTTCAGCCGTCTGCTCTCTGCTGCAGGATGACAGAGTGAAAATGCACTTGGGTGGCCCATCTCACAGCTACATCTATTTTTATACGTGTATATTTATATCTTTATACTGTATAATTGGCAACTCGAGAAAAGTCATAATTTCAGAAATATCTCTTTGGTGCCACAGAAATGATAAACAGTTACTTTTAAGAGCAACAAGTCTGTTATACAGCACTCAAGTGATATTATTTTTAAGAAATTAATAATTTTATTCCGCAAGAATGCATTAAATTAATTAAAAGTGACAGTAAAGACATTTATAATGTTACAAAAGATTTCTATTTTAAATAAAAGTTCATTTAAAAGTTTTTAAAGCTTCTAAAAAACGTTTTCAGCACTGATAATAATAATGATGTAACCTTCATTTGGCATAAAAAAAAAAAGGAGAAGCCTTCAACCTCAAGAACACCATCCCCACTGTCAAACATGGTGCAGGGAACCTAATGTATTTTTTTTTTTCAGCCAGTGGACCAGGGAACCTAATCACAGTAAACGGCACCATGAAAAAGGAGCAATACATCAAAGTTCTCAACAACAACATCAGGCAGTCTGCAGAGAAACTTGGCCTTGGGCACCAGTGGACATTTCAGCACGACAACGTCCCAAAACACACAGCAAAGTGGTGAAGAAATTGTTAGCAGACAAAAACATTAGCCAGAGTCCTGATTTAAATCCAATTGAGGATCTGTGGAGGGAGCTAAAGATCAGGGTGATGGCAAGGAGACCCTCCAACCAAAAAGAGTTGGAGCTTATTACTAAAGATGAACGGGCAAAAATACCAGTGGAGACATGCAAAAAGCTGGTCAGCGATTATAGGAAGCATTTGATTGAAGTAATAGCCAATAAAGGCTTTTTTATTGATTATTGAGAAGGGTATGAATAATTTTGGACATGCCACTTTTTGTTCAAATGTAAATAAAAGATGAGTAATACTTTTTTTAACACTGTCTTATTATCTTTTGGGAGAAGCCTGTGTCATTTCCGCCCCCCCAAAAAAAAAAAAAAAAAAAAAAAAAAAACTTGCTGGTTGAATAAAAGTCACTAAGTCAGAATTTGCCAGGGGTATGAATAATTTCGGACTATATATACAAATTTATATTTATATGCAATTTCTGTAGCTCGAGAAAGAGAAACAAACTTCCTTAAATGCAATTTAAGTTGCTTTAGATAAAAGCATCTGTAAAATGCATAAATGTAAATCCACTGTAAAGAAGATAAATATTACATGTATCTTTATTAGACTCCAGAGAAACAATTGGCCCTTATTCAAGTCGCAGCAGGAGACTCTGCAAATAGAGTTGCTTTAAAAACATTTTTGATTATGTGTGCAGGGAACTAAAACCTCAAGCATTTAGCATTTACTGTAGAAATACGGCAATGCTATTATTGGTTTATTTAGAAGCAGAATATTAAATTAAAACATGATGATGGCCAAATTAATGTTGTGTAATTTAGTTTTGGTTGTTTTTGATATTAAAGATGGTTCTGATTCAAATGTTACAAACAAAAGTTAATCAAGTAGAAACATAAGTATTAAAAAAGTTACTGAAAAACTGTCATTAATGTCTATTGATGCATTTGTGCAGGCAAAAAGAGGTGTAGTTATCATCCTAATACTGTGATGTAGGAAAGAATAGTGGTGTGAAGCGTGAGGATCCCAGAACAGATCTGTGTTTACTCCAGCAGATGAAACAAGCAGCTGGACCAGAAATATCTTCCTCAAACCCAGATCTATTACATTCCTTAAGAACCTTGGCACAAAATGTTCTTTTTAATTCCAGCCTGTCTATTATTCAAACACCGTTTCAAGCAAGGAAAGTCTGTTATGCATAAAGTTAATACCACATGCACATTAATGATGTTCTTACACTGGACTAGAATAATATCCTTTTTTTAGAGGCTCTTCAAGGACTGGCGCTGAATAGCAGCATAGTTTATAATTAATAAACAAAGTGCAACAGTCATTGACCACTTTTACTATCAGCCAGTATTTTCCCATTTATTTTCTACGTAGGCATTTAAAAATTAACAAAAGAACAAAAACAATGTTTTTGAAAGAGTCTCACCAAGGCTGCATTTATTTGATAAAAAAAATAAAATTACTAAAATTGTGAAATATTATTAGAATTTACATATTGATTTTCTTTTTGAATATACTTTAAAATGTAATTTATTTTTGTGATGCAAACTAAATTTTAAGCATAAATTATCCAGTTTTCAGTGCCACATGATCTTTCAGTAATCATTTAATAATTTTAATAAGCTAAAAAAGCAACTTTCTGCAACATTGTAAATGTCTCTACTGTCACTTTTAATCAATTATATGTGCTCTTAAAAATTATTAATTAAATACTATTTAATACATTACAGTAAAAAACAGTAAAAATAGTAAAATTGTAAAATATTATTAAAATTTTAAATAATGATTTCCTTTTTGAATATAAGCATCATTTCTAGTTTTCAGGGCCATATGATCCTTCAGAAAAAAATTGTATTATGCTAAAATGTTTTGTAACATTATAAATGACTTTACATTCACTTTTAATTAATTATATGTGCTCAATTTATAAGATTATTAATTTCTTAAAAAATGAAATAAGTAAAAAAAATAAAATAAAAAGCTCACCAAAATGCAGTAAAAATAGTAAAATTGTGAAACATTACAGTTTTAAATATCAAATTTCTTTTTGAATATATTTTAAATTTTAATTTATTCCTGTGATGCAAAGCTGAATTTTCAGCATGATTAATCTAGTTTTCAGCGCCATGATGATGAAATTATTTTACTATGCCTTTTTTTTTTTTTTTTTTTACATTATTAATGTCTTTAATGTCACTTGTAATTAATTATATGTGCTCTTGGCGTATAAAATTATTAATTTCTTTAAAAAAAGTAAAATAAAATAAATAAATAAAATAAAAAGGTCACCAAGACTGCATTTGAATAAAAACACAGTAAAAATATTAAAATTGTGAAATATTATTACAATTTTAAATAACCATTTTCTTTTTGAATATACGTTAAAATGTAATTTATTTCTGTGATGCAAACCTAAATTTTAAGCATCATTTCTGCAGGTTTCAGTGCCACATGATCCTTCAGTAATCATTTAGCAATTTTAGTAAGCTAAAAAGCTGAAACTTTCTGCAACATTGTAAAATACATTGTCACTTTTAATCAATTATATATGCTCTTAAAATAAAAAATATTAATTCATTTAAAATTAATGGAGAACATGAATGGGATTTTCTGAAACCCGACTGTTGCACATTATATCAACTATTGCTATAAATCTGGGTTGAGGAAAACAGATTGGAGACGGTGAGCACAGTGAAAGCAGAAGTGCAGCAGTTAAGCGGTGAGGTTTAGTAATGAAGGAGAGGTGCTTACAGGGTTAGCTGTGTTCTCTGCTGCGTCTCCTGCAGCGGGTAAATAAGGGCCCTCTCGTCTGGGGCTGGAGTCTCGCAGCAGGGCCAGCTGAGTGTCTACAGCCTGTTTCTGCTGCTGTAGTTTCCACGTGTGGCCCGCCTGAGCGTTGAGCTCTCTCTCCAGCCCACAGACAGCACGCTCCTTTAGTTTAATCTCATCCATCTACAGGACAGAACACAGCACAGTCACACACATTCTGACTTCAATGGGACACAGTCGTAGTAAGTATGCATAAAACATGACCCGAGGAAAAGGAAACGCATAGTTACCACATTCACTCAGGACAGGAAATGAAACACACACACACTGCAGTCCAGGGTTATTTTAGTACCATAGAGACACTATTATTGTAGATTTGATTCATATTTTGAATTTGTTTCTATTTTTATATATTTTCTGTTTGTATTTCAGTTAGTTTTAACATTTGCATATATATATATGTTTTTTAGATATATTTTTAAATATTTTATATACACATTTTTTACTTTTTTGGAATATAATATGATATATAATATCATTTTTTTGTAATTTTTATGTCAGTTTTAGTTTTTTCAGTACATTAGCTTGAATAAAATGAAAATGTGAAATATTTCTTTGGCAACTAACTGATTTAAAATAAGTTTAAAATACATATTTTTAAATATTTTACTTCTTACTTACTTTTTTAAAAAATATTTTATTACAGTTAATGTTTGTTTAATTTTTTAAATGTGTTTTAATATTGTTGTTATCATCAATTTTACCCCCAAATCCATATAATGTATTTTTTTATATAATGTATTTTTTTAAATATCATTTTTATTTTGGTTTTTAGTACTTAAAATAAATTTTAAATAAATGAAAATGAGAAATGGTACCTTGGCAATTGCTAAAATATAATAAGATGATTTTAAAATGATTTTTCTTTGTTTTAATGCATACATATATACACACATATATTTACAGTATATATATATATATATATATATATATATATATATATAGAGAGAGAGAGAGAGAGAGAGAGAGAGAGAGAGAGAGAGAGGGAGAGAGAGAGAGATTTTTTCATTTGTATGTCAGTTTTAGTTTTTTTTTAAGTACATCAACTTGAACAAAATGAAATTGAGAAATAATCAATTATTAAAATGAATATTTTAGTAAATGAGAATTAAAAAGTTAAAAAAAAGTTTAAAAAGTTAAAAAGTTTTAATTTGAATTAATTCAAATAGGATTGTTTTTAAATGATGTTTCTTTTATAAAGAATTATAGCCTTAGTTTTAATTATTTATCTATCTATTTATTTATTTGCATTTCCCCCCCCAAATCCATAAAATGTCTATAATGTTTTTACACATTTTTATTTCAGTTTTAGTTTCCATAATTTTAGTATATCAAGGAAAACGACATAAAAATGACCTGATATAAAAAAACATTTTTTTTAAATATATATTTTAAATATTTTATTTAATTCCAGTTGACATTTATTTCAAAATTGGATTGTAATTGTTTTAGTTTCTTAAGTTATCGAATCAAACAAGTGCAGAAATCTGATTTTCCAGGTTTTTAAATTTACTTTAAGTAAATTGTATTTAGGTATTTATAAACAAACACATAAATAAAAATATATTATTGCTAAATGCACTTTTTGTTTAACATGTCTTTATTGAGTTTTCACATTTTTAGGACAAAAACATTTCAATCCCCAACCAAACCCCAGGCAGGTATATAGAAATACAAAATAGTAAGTTACCAAATTAGCTAGATTCTTCTTACATGTAAAACTTCACACATCTAATGCATCTTCAAAATTTCCACTTTTAAGAAAATTTAGAAACACCTCCCAGATGTTCGCAAATTCAGATGATTTCTTCTTTGTTATATATGTAAGCTTTTCAAGAGCCAAACAAGATGACAGGTTTCTTAGCCATAGTCCAAGAGAGGGGCAATCAGCCTTTTTCCAATATAAAGCAATAGACCGTCTGGCTTGCAGTAAACACAAATCCACCATTTTTTTCTCTTTTACAGACAAGGAACAATTTTCTGCATATAAATTCAATACACATAACATAGGACATGTTGTGACTTGAGAAGAAGTAAATTGAGAAATGCATTGGGTCACCCCATCCCAAAATTTCTGAATCTCCTCACATTCCCAAACACAGTGAAAAAAATGTACCGGGGAATTTATTGCATTTAAAACAAAGATCTGGGATATTTGGGTTAAATTTATTTAATCTTACAGGGGTTATATAGGTCCTCATTATCCAATTATATTGTAAAAGTCTAAGACGTGTATTTATGGTTTGTGTTTGCGACTTTAAGCAAATTGTACTCCACTCTTCTAATGAGATATCGTTTTTTATATCCTGAATCCAAGCTTGTCTTTTATTTTCACAGCTTTCTTTATTATTTTCTCTTAAAATTTCATATAACTGAGTAATCCATCCTTTATTGTTGCAGTTTTGTAATGTTAGCTGTTCTAATGTTGACATTGGGGGTATTTTATCCATATTCTTTGAATAGGAGAAAATAAAACTTCTAAGTTGCAAATATTTAAAAAAATGTTTCTGGGGTATGTGAAATTTTGCTACAAGTTTATCAAATGACATCAAGATATCATCTTCATATAAATCTGACAATTTAGAGACACCCTTATTCATCCATAATTTAAACCCCAAATCTTTTTTACCAGGGCTAAACTGGTCATTACCCCATTGAGGAGAGAAGCGAGAGAGATCTGGAAGATCCCCCAAAAATTTATGGGCTTCATACCAGATAGCAATAGTGTTTTTAACAAATGGATTGTCTGTTCCTTTTATAAGTACTTTGAGTGGTGCTGAATATAAAAAAAACTATCGAGTGACAAGCCTTTTGTAGCTAACTTTTCCACCTGTAACCATGGGAAGTTTGATTGTTTAGAAAACCAAAACATTGCAGCTCTCAACTGAGCTGCCCAGTAATACCATTGAAAATTAGGCAACTGTAGCCCTCCTCTTTCACATGGCAAGTAAAGTAAAGAGAGTCTTAGTCTTGGCTTCCTATTACTCCAAATAAACCTAGAGAGAAGTCTTCTTAAATTTTGAAAAAACAAAGGAGGTGGAGGGAGGGGTATTGATTGGAAAACGTACAAGAATTTTGGCAGAATATTCATCTTGATTACATTTATTCTACCCATTAATGAAATAGGTAGTGTCATCCATCGATTTGTCTCTTCAGATACTTTAGCCAGCAAAGGATTATAATTAGCCGGACTAAGAAGGTTCAGTTTAGGAGTTATTTTAATTCCAAGATACTTAAATCCATTTAATGCATTTACAAATGGGTGAGACAGCTTTGGATTTAATCTATCTTGTTCACTAAGAAACATAATCGACGATTTATCTTTATTTACTTTAAATCCAGCAAAACTTCCAAATTGACCTATAGTTTCTAAGAGAGCTGGAATGGATTTTTCAAGTTTTGATAAAAATATAATAGCATCATCAGCATATAAGGCGATATGATGTTCTATATTTTCAGTATATATACCCCGAATTGTAGGGTGTGACCTTATTGCTACTGCTAGGGGCTCCATAGCCATTACAAAAAGAAGAGGAGAAAGCGGCGAGCCCTGTCTGGATCCACGAGTAATTTTAAATGGGGGTGGGATTAGGTTATTAGTAAGTACCATTGCAGATGAATCAATTAAAAGGATTTCCATCCAACGGCGGAAATAGTCACCAAATCCAAATCGAGCTAATACCTCCATTAAATAAGGCCATTCCAGTCTATCAAATGCCTTTTCGGCATCGAGAGACAGAATAGCCAAATCTGGATCATCATTGCCCGCATGTACTAGGTTAAGTACTCTCCTAACATTATGGAACCCCTGACGGTTTTTAATAAACCCATTTTGATCTGGATGTATCAATTGGGGTAAAACCTCTTCAAGTCTCATTGCCAGTACCTTAGCAATGATTTTAGCATCTGAATTCAATAATGAAATTGGCCTATATGAGCCACATTCTATGGGTGGCTTTTCTGGTTTTAGAATAAGAGTGATCAGAGCACTTCTTAATGAAAGTGGCAGACAACCTTGTAGAAAGGCTTCCGTAAACATATCTAATAATGGTGAAATTAATTTCTCTTTAAATTCCTTATAAATGTCAATTGGAATTCCATCTGGGCCTGCCGCTTTATTACTATTCATACTGTTTATAGCATTAACAATTTCTTCAAATTCTAGCTCCCTATCAAGGTCCAGTCTAGTCTCTTCCGAAATAGTGGGAATGTTCAATCTATCTAAAAAGAAATTTTGATTAAAGGGGCTTGCAGGAAACTCTGATTGATATAGAGATTCATAAAATGACACAAAGATGTTATTAATTTCTCCTGGATCTGAAGTGATGTTCCCTTCACTATTCTTGATTTCATTAATGGTTCTTTCTGAAGCTAATTTCTTAAGCTGCCAGGCTAATAATTTACTAGGTTTCTCCCCCTGATCATAAAAAGTTTGTCTCAATTTTAATATACTATTTTCGGCTTTTAATGAAGAGAGTTCCTCATATTTCGCTTTAAGGGTTAATAGTTTTTGTTTAAGTTTTTTAGAATTATCTATTTTTATCACTTTCTCTAAATCTCTTATTTCAGCATCCAAATTAATCATTTTTTGTTTAAATTTATTAAATTTAGAGCTGGTATAGCTAATCATTTGGCCCCTGATAAATGCCTTAAAGGCTTCCCACCTAATAATTGCAGAAGTCTGATCAGTATTTGTCGCGAAGTATAAATCAATTTGTGCACCAATAAATTTTATAAAGTCAGAATTTTGCAACCATCTATGATTTAGGCGCCAGTTAGTGGGGCCTTTATTTAATTTTGAGTCTATATATAATAGTGACGTGGGGGAATGATCTGACAAAACCGCGCTGTCATAAACACAACTGTCTATATTAGAAAATAAGGAGAGCAAAATTAAAAAATAATCTATTCGTGATGATGTCTTAGAAAGTGACGAAAAACAAGAAAACTCCTTTTTTAATGGATTCAGAGTTCTCCAGGGGTCACACAAATTTAAATCCTTAATGAACTGTTTAATTTTCCTCCTACTTTGAGAATGGGAGCCATCCACCCCTGAGGAACGGTCCCTAAATGCACTTTTAAGATTGGTTTAAAGCTGTCACTGGGAAAGAACCTATTCAAAATGTACACTTTTGCACCTTATTCACCCCTAAATGGTGCATATTAGTCCTTTTGTAAGGTTTCAACCCAGTAACAGCTTCTGTATATCTTGTCTAAGAGTACATAAATGAAATAAAGTATATGGGTCAACACTGCAACATAAATCCTTACAAAAGAGATTCTGCACACCAACACAACCTGTAGAGAATCAGACATTTGTACTGAATGTGTTCAGACACTCAGAGCACGCACCACATCTATAGGAATAAAGTAATCCCATCATACTTGTGCATCAGTGAGAGAAACCCCATATAAAATCCATTTCACAAACTCCTCACATTCACATCACAGCAGCACACCAGAAGCACCTCTCAAAGAAATAAATGTTCTCCCTCTCAGATGCACACATTAATTTATAGCTACTGTACCTATTATATTGGGGTTTGCTGTAATATTCAGCAAACTATTACACTTTTACAATTCCTTTCACATTTGAACATGCAAATGGAAACCTTCAGTCTGACCTTTCACAAATCACAGTTCTAATGAATCACATAATTAGAAAGATGGCCTCATCTACAGTCCAGAAGAAGTTCAGGCAGACCTCCAAGAGCAGCTTAAAAGAATCATTACGCTCCAATTATGCACCGATTTAAATGCTGCATAAGATTTTTTACATCTTAGTTTCTAAAAGCTGCATGGAAATGGTAATTAGCTGAATGTGTTTGAGTGTTAAATATAACGTGTGAACTGATGGATGAATAAAATTCTTTCAAAGTCTCAATGCAAAGGGTGAGACTGTGGCTTGTTGTCACACTTTTTACTCCAGTGAATATTTCTCAGGTTTATTTTTGAAAAGCCTCTCTACAAAAAAACCTAAAGAATATTTCATCCCAGGAAAAAAAGATGCCATACACACTAAACTCAAAAGTTTGGGGTTTATTATTTAATGTTTATTCAGCAAGGATGCATTAAATGAATCAAAACTGACAGTAATGTATAATGTTACAGATTATTTCTATTTCAAATAGTTCTTTTAAATTTATCAAAGAAACCTGAAAAAATATGTATCACAGTTTCTACAAAAATATCAAGCAGCACAACTATGTACTGTGAAGTTTTCATGTCCCAGTTCTGACTTTTTTCTAGCCATTCTGAGTTTATATCTAATGGTTTAATTTATTTTCTCACAGGATTGTGAGAAAAAAAGTCAGAATTTTGAGAAAAAGTCAAAATACTGAGGGAAAAAAGTCAAAATTGTGAGAAATAAACTGAATTATGAGGAAAAAAAGTCAGAATTCTGAGAAAAAAGTCAGAAATGTGAGAAAAAGTAAAGTTTCTGAGAAAAAAAGCCAGAATTGTGAGGAATAACCTCAAAACTATGAGGAAAAAAACAGAATTCTGAGAAAAAAAAAGTCAGAAATGTGAGAAAAAAGTAAAAATTCTGAGGAAAAAAAGCCAGAATTGTGAGAAATAACTTCAAAAATGTGAGTAAAAAAATCTGAATTCTGAGGAAAAAAAAGTCAGAAATGTAAGAAAAGTCAAAATTGTGAGAAATAAATTCAGAATTCCAAGAAAAAAGTCTGAATTGTGAGAAAAACAGAATTGTGAGAAGAAAAAAAAATCAGAATTGTAAAAAATAAACTCAGAATTGTGGGAAAAAAGTCAGAATTGTAAGAAAAAAAAATCTGAATTGTGAGAAAAAAATCTGAATTGTAAGAAGTCAAAATTGTGAGAAATAAATTCAGAATTCCAAGAAAAAAGTTGGATTTCTGAGAAAAACAGAACTGTGAGGACAAAAGTCAGAATTGTGAAAAAAAAGTCAGAATTGTGAGAAAAAAAGCCAGAATTGTAAGCAATAAACTCAAAATTGTGAGGAAAAAGTCAGAATTGTGAGAAAAAAAATCTGAATTGTCAGAAAAAAAGTCAGAATTGTGAGAAGAAAATCAGAACAGTGAGAAATAAACTCAGAATTTTGAGAAAAAAAAAGTCTGAATTCAAAGATAATTTTTTTATCAAGTTTATTTCTCACAATTCTGACTTTTTTCCTCAAAATTTCCAGTTAAAAACAGTTGTTTTAATTTCTAATAATATTTCACAACATTACCGCTTTACTGTATATTGTTTATTAAAAAATGCAGCCTTGGTAAACATATGATACAAAAAAGGGTTGTATTTTCACTCAAATTTAAATAGTAAAACAATAATGAAATGAAACAATCAACCAAAAAGCAAAAACAAAAATAGTAACATTGTGACAACAACTCTGTGTGACAACTAGCCCCGGTCTCTCTTATACTGTACAGTTCAACCACCTCAGCTGAAATCTCTATAGAAACACTGTATATATTATTCTTCAACATACTGAAGAAGAGAAAACCATTTAGTGAATGAAAGTACACATCTCTTTTTATATCTCTTCCCATCTTTCTGGTCTTAAAATGACTCATTCTCTGTCAGGTGACTCACACTGGCACGCCCACTGTAGGCGTTGCCACGGCGATCAGAGCATCTTGCAGGAAATCTCAGCATGCGTCTATGTTTATCTGTGTTATATAAAGCGCTACATGGCTCGCTCGGCGGGAAAATTAGGTCCTGTTCTCTTATACGGCATCCCTCCGGCTAGAGGAAGACACTTATTCAGCATAAATGCACATTACACGACACATTAGCATTTTAAACACACTCTTTCCATGAGCTTCATGAATACGTTGATTATGATGTATGCCATTACACACGCCTCACTGTTTCCTTGGTGATTCGTGTGCATGATAAATTAATTAATCAAGAAATATCAGCCGTGGACATTCAGTATCCGGGCTTAAGGCCAGACTGCAGGGCTCAAGACCCGCGAGGGATGGACACCAGCAGCAAACTCCTGCCGGTACGCTGATTAACATGGATTTGAACACAGCGAGCCCTGCTGCTTCATGGAAATGGCCTAATTTTTCAATTTCCTTTATCAAATGGCATTCTCGTAGGACCGTGCTTTGAATGTGAAGCCAACCAGCACGAACATGCACTTAGTTATTACATTTTACATGCAGACTGTACTCGATTCTGATTGGTTAGCTGCAGCATTCCGCAGTCAAAAATGTTTGCATAATGGCTGCTAAACAGTGGTGTGCTACATTTTGTCAGTCACTTTGTTGTCTTTCTGAGGCATTGCTCCACCTATATATACAATATTTATTTATTGCTATTTTCCATCAAGTCAAAAAAAGAGTATGATTTTAATGTTTCTGAATAAATTAAATTTTGTACATACATTTTGACCACTCCCAGCACGATTAGACACGCAAAAAAAAGTGCGGCTGGCATGACGTGTATTTTCTACATATCTTTACATTGTGTACCACAAATGATGACAGGCTTTTACGCCGCTATTCATTGCGCATGCGCAAAGCTAAAAATAAAGAAAAACGTAATTTAGCCGTATTATTTCGTTGTGGTTTTCCTGTTTATTGGATTTTGGTTTCGAGCTGAAAAACGGAAAAAACAAATCAGCTGTCATGTTTTGGCTCATACAGAAAAACCCAAAAATGAAACATCAACCTGTTTTGCCTATTTTTCGTTTGCCAGATTAAGTGGAATAACTGAATGATCAGATGATACACGGACCGTTGTGGAAAAAACTGTCTGGATTGTAAGCAATAAACTCAGAATTCTGAGAAAAAGTCTGAATTCTAAGAAAAATGTCAGAATTGTGAGAAAAAGTGGCAGAATTGTGAGAAATAAACTCAAAATTCTGAGGAAAAAAAAACAGGACTGGAAAAAAAAAAAAGAGTCAGAATTGTGAGAAAAAAGTCAGAATTTTGAGAAATAAACTCAGAATTCTGGAAAAAAAAACACCAGAATTGTAAGAAATTAACTCAGAGTTGTGGGAAAACAGTCTGTATTCTAAGGAATAAACTTGGAATTCTGATAAAAAGTCCAAATTCTCAGAAAAAAGTCAGAATTCTGAAAAAAAAAAATCTGAATTGTGAGGAAAAAAAGTCTGAACTGTAAGAAATAAACTCAGAATTCAAAGGAAAAATAAGTCAGAATTGTGAGAAAATCAGAATTGTAAGAAATAAACTCAGAATTCAAAGGAAAAAAGTCTGAATTGTAAAAAAAAAAAAAAAAAACCTTAAAAAAAATTCTGAGGGGGAAAAAAATGGATTCTGAAAAAAAGATTCAGAATTGTGAGAAAAATTCAGAATTGTGAGCAATAAACTCAGAATTCTAAGAGAAAAGTCAGAATTGTAAAAAATTGTGAGAAATAAACTCAAAAAGTCAGGGTTGTAAAAAAAATCTTAATTGTAAGGAATAAACTCAAAATTCGGAGGAAAAAAAATTTTAATTGTGAGAAATAAAGTCTGAATTGTAAGGAATAAACTTAGAATTCAATAGGAAAAAAAAAAAATATATATATATATATATGTGTTTATTTATATATTTTATTTATATATATTTTAAATATTTGTATAATTTAATATAATAATATAATAAATAATTACTAAATCTCATTGTGGACAATGCAACAACAAATTTGCTTGAATATTCGAGAATAAAGTGATTTTAATCCACTTTTGTTGATCGGATCGTACTTTTGGACTAGTGTTAATGTGCGTTGTGCGTTACTGTTAACATAAAAATCAGTAGGAATATTAATGATGTAAAGCCTTTCCAAACAATACACTATGCTGATCCGAACCCCTCATACAGCTATCTCTAAAGAAAAGGCGGGACAGCTGTAATCCACCTTCCCTCGTGAGCGTCTGCGCCCGTCTTTAATTGACATCTCAACGCCTCAGACGACTGCGTCTCTCTTTCATGTGTTAGACTGCGTCTCCTTCTCTGAAACTAATCCTGTTATGCCCCTTATCCACGGTCTCAACATTATTTACTCAGCCTTTAAACACGACCCATTCACACTCACACATGCTTAATAAACTTACAGTCTGTCTGGATGCAGAGGAAGAAGAGCATCGCAGTCCAGGCATTAAAACAAATATTGCCATGACTTATTAAATGTAATGTGTTATTTTTCTACTTAATATTACAGCTTCTTAGCTTTGCATTCCATCTGATAATGCTAGTGGCACAGATATTACACATTTAATTAAAGGGTTAGTTCAGCCAAAAATGAAAAGTCTATCATTAATTACTCACCCTCAGGTCGTTCCAAACCCATAAGACCTTTACTCATCTTTGGAACACAGATTAAGATATTTTTGATGAAATCCAAGAGCTTTCTGACCCTGCATAGACAGCAACGTAACCGAAACGTTCAATGCACAGAAAGGTAGTAAGGACAGCATTAAAACTGACTCTGGTAGCTTCATAACATTACAGTTAAAGCACTGATGTCACATGGACTATTTTAACGATGGTTTGGAACGACAGGAATGTATCTTGTATATAAGAGAAACTATGTTGAAAAATATGCCTTATGTTTGCCAATGTAAAAATAGACTTCCATGTTGCCCAAGTACAGTGGGTGGTTGACAGTTTTTCCATATTCAGAATGTTTTTATGAGGTTGCTAGGGTGTTTTTGGTGGCTGTTTACTGTAAAAATGATATGATCAGTAAGTTACAGCAGCTTATGTTTTTAGTTATATGGAATTAAATTAGATTTTTTAAGTCAGTTTATTGTAATTTAAGTTGAAATGACAAGTTAAAAGTACAACCAAGTTGATTATACTTAGCTTAAGAAAGCAACTGAACTAAAGTTGAAATATAGGTGGAAATGTTTTACAGTGCACTGTAAAAAAAATTGAGTAAATCTTGGCAACTTATGTTTTTACATTAACATTAACCAAAATAAGTTGAAACATTGTGCCTTGAAACAAATGACTTGGAAAATCAGAGCAGCAACTGAATTTAAGTTTTCAAGCTGAAATAGATGAAATAGTTTTTACAGTGTTTGTTATATAAGAGAATAAATAAACAAACTAACAAATTCCTTAATGAAAATAAATGAAAAACTTGAATACATAAAAATAATTAACAAAAAATTCTTGCAAAATGAAAAAACAAAAACTGATTTAATTTGTGACTGATTTCAAACTGAAGATCATTTTATGTATATCCTCCCCAAAAAAGGATTACATACTGAGATGCTAGCAATGTTCTTTTCATTATTATAAAGTGCAAAAATAAATAAATAAAAATAATTACATAACCAAATGAATAAATAAATACACACATACTTATATGGAAGCCTGTTTCCGCCACTGAAAAAAATTGCAATTGCGACTTTTTACCTAACAATTCTGACTTTTTTTCTCAGCATTGCATGATACAAACTCACAATTCTGAGAAATGAAGTCAGAATTGTATGACATAATCTTGCAATTCTGACTCTTCTGATTCT
The DNA here is from genome assembly GCF_049309525.1 of Garra rufa. Lineage (NCBI taxonomy): Eukaryota > Metazoa > Chordata > Actinopteri > Cypriniformes > Cyprinidae > Garra > Garra rufa. The sequence continues at coordinate 35,478,014 of NC_133382.1, forward strand.
TTTCTCAAAATTGTGAGATATGAATTCGTAATTCTAAAAAAATAAGTCAGAATTGTGTGATATAAACACGCAATTCTGACTTTTTTCTATGAATTGAGATATAAACTTGCAATTCTAAGAACATACTAGTCTTTTTCGCCTCAAAATTAGGCTTTAAAACTTGCAATTGTGAGTTTACATCATGCAATTCTCAAAAAAAAGTTGCGAGAAAAAAGGTAAATTCTGACTTTATTCTCGCAGTTGTGAGTTTATATTACGCAATTCTGACTTTATAACCCACAATTGCCAATTTATATCACACAACTGTGAGACGAAAAAAAAAGTCTAATTAGTCAGAAAAAAAGTCACAATATGCTTTTTTTATTTTTTACTCAATGGCGGAAACGGGCTTCCATATACATACAGGTGTATCTCAGTAAATTAGAATGTTGTGGAAAAGTTCATTTATTTCAGTAATTCAAATCAAATTGTGAAACTCATGTATTAAATAAATTCAATGCACACAGACTGAAATAGTTTAAGTCTTTGGTTCTTTTAATTGGGATGATTTTGGCTCACATTTAACAAAAACCCACCAATTCACTATCTCAACAAATTAGAATATGGTAACATGCCAATCAGCTAATCAACTCAAAACACCTGCAAAGGTTTCCTGAGCCTTCAAAATCTCTCAGTTTGGTTCACTAGGCTACACAATCATGAGGAAGACTGCTGATCTGACAGTTTTCCAGAAGACAATCACTGACACACTTCACAAGGAGGGTAAGCCACAAACCTTCATTGCCAAAGAAGCTGGCTGTTCACAGAGTGCTGCATCCAAGCATATTAACAGAAAGTTGAGTGGAAAAAAGAAGATGCACAACCAACTGAGGGAATCGCAGCCTTGAGAGGCTTGTCAAGCTAAATCGATTCAAGAATTTGGGTGAACTTCACAAGGAATGGACTGAGGCTGGGGTCAATTCATCAAGAGCCACCACACACAGACGTGTCAAGGAATTTGGCTACAGTTGTCATATTCCTCTTGTTAAGCCTCTCCTGAACCACAGACAACATCAGAGGTCCTAGAGTCTGGAGGAAGGGTGGAGAAGCTCATAGCCCAAGTTGCTTGATATCCAGTGTTAAGTTTCCACAGTCTGTAATGATTTGGGGTGCAATGTCATCTGCTGGTGTTGGTCCACTGTACTGCACCCATTTACTAAGAAATTTAGAGCACTTTATGCTTCCTTCTGCTGACCAGCTTTTTAAAGATGCTGATTTCATTTTCAAGCGGGATTTGGCACCTGCCCACACTGCCAAAAGCACCAAAAGTTGGTTAAATGACCATGGTGTTGGTGTGCTTGACTGGCCAGCAAACTCACCACACCTGAACCCCAGAGTATTGGTGGGTTTTTGTTAAATGTGAGCCAAATCATCACAATTAAAAGAACCAAAGACTTAAACTACTCCAGTCTGTGTGCATTGAATTTATTTAATACACAAGTTTCACAATTTAAGTTGAACTTTTCCACAACTTTCTAATTTATTGAATTGCACCTGTACATATACCTTATTAAGTAGTAGGCTACTTCTGACTTGCATGCGTCTAACAAATGAAGAGTCCTTCTCATGTAAATAAGGCAATTGCTGGACACTCGGCACTATTTAAAACACAAATCCACTACTCGATGTCCAGCATTCCCCTGTGGATTGCATCAGATGCCCTCCCAACAATTTCAGCATTCAATGTGGTCCTCACATCACTCTCAGACTGTGTACCAACAGCGCATACAAACGCACTTAGAGCAAGACCTTTGTTCATATAATATGAGTAAATGACTTTGATTGATGATTTGCTTCAACCCAGACCAGAATAAATGCCATTATTTAATTTAACAGAAATCCAAACGTCTCCTTCATTTAAAATCACACAGGCGCAGCATCTCTCCCTCACATCAGATCATTTCCACAGCTGCAGATGACATCACTGCAGCTGACCAATCAGGAAACGCCTTGCGTGATTCATCATTCTGCTGTTCCATTCTTTTATTCTACTGTCTCATTATTTCAGCATACTGACATCATGTCTTTTGCCTTCCTTCCTCTATCAATATTTGTTGTTATGAGGTTGCTAGGGCATTGCTAGGCAGATGCTGGGTTGTTATTGAGTTCTACTGGGAGGTTGCTTGCATGCTGAAGTCTGATCACTTAGAAAACTGGCATCAGACCTTTCTTCAACCTGCAGGCGCACGATTTGAGGCATCTTTCTTGCCCGTAACACAAACAGTGCTTGCCTCAGCAAGAATCGCTAATGATGGGCTGACTTTGTTTTTTTGGTTGGATGGTCTGTCCCATCTATAAAGGACAGTCATGGACTTGTATCAGCACACACACACACACACACACACACACACACACACACACACACACACACACGCAGTGTTCACCTTGGCATGCCCTGCCACCCTGCTCACTAAACGTGATTATGTGATTAACATCCCCAGCCAGCCCTGCAATACAATAAATAATCCAAAGATCAATACTTCAACACACAACAACTACTCAGGCCTCTAATTGCATACAGACCTGCAATTCACAGCCCATCAGATAATACACAAGAAACATTTACTCAATAACTCTACAATGAATTAATAGAATGGGATAGATTAGGGACAGACAGAAACATGTGGACATATGTTTTTTTTGGAGGTGAGAAGTACTACTAGAATCTTGTATATTGTATGAGTAATTATTTAATAGCAATATAATGGGCAAATGCAAATGCAAAAAAAAAAAAAAAAAAAAAAAAAAAAAAAATACAACTGTACATTATAGTACTGCTATTCATTATCTAAAAATGACTACTATTATTAACAATGTATACTGTTACTGCTATTTACCGTAATATAAAATTGTTTGAAAAAAAACCCAAAAACAAATACACACACATGCATATAATATATATATATATATATATATATATATATATATATATATATATATATATATATATATATATATATATATATATATATATATATATATATATATATATATATATATATATATATATATATATATATATATATATATATATATATATATTATATATATATATATATATATATATATATATATATATATATATATATATATATATATATATATATATATATATATATATATATATATAT
>NC_133382.1:35481683-35521683 GCF_049309525.1 Garra rufa
AGAGTATTGGTGGGTTTTTGTTAAATGTGAGCCAAATCATCACAATTAAAAGAACCAAAGACTTAAACAACTTCAGTCTGTGTGCATTGAATTTATTTAATACACAAATACACAAGTTTCACAATTTAAGTTGAACTTTTCCACAACTTTCTAATTTATTGAATTGCACCTGTACATATACCTTATTAAGTAGTAGGCTACTTCTGACTTGCATGCGTCTAACAAATGAAGAGTCCTTCTCATGTAAATAAGGCAATTGCTGGACACTCGGCACTATTTAAAACACAAATCCACTACTCGATGTCCAGCATTCCCCTGTGGATTGCATCAGATGCCCTCCCAACAATTTCAGCATTCAATGTGGTCCTCACATCACTCTCAGACTGTGTACCAACAGCGCATATAAATGCACTTAGAGCAAGACCTTTGTTCATATAATATGAGAAAATGACATTGATTGATGTTTCGCTTCAACCCAGACCAGAATAAATCCAATTATTTAATTTAACAGAAATCCAAACGTCTCCTTCATTTAAAATCACACAGGCGCAGCATCTCTCCCTCACATCAGATCATTTCCACAGCTGCAGATGACATCACTGCAGCTGACCAATCAGGAAACGCCTTGCGTGATTCATCATTCTGCTGTTCCATTCTTTTATTCTACTGTCTCATTATTTCAGCATACTGACATCATGTCTTTTGCCTTCCTTCCTCTATCCATATTTGTTGTTATGAGGTTGCTAGGGCATTGCTAGGCAGATGCTGGGTTGTTATTGAGTTCTACTGGGAGGTTGCTTGCATGCTGAAGTCTGATCACTTAGAAAACTGGCATCAGACCTTTCTTCAACCTGCAGGCGCACGATTTGAGGCATCTGTCTTGCCCGTAACACAAACAGTGCTTGCCTCAGCAAGAATCGCTAATGATGGGCTGACTTTGTTTTTTTGGTTGGACGGTCTGTCCCATCTATAAAGGACAGTCATGGACTTGTATCAGCAAACCTGCACACACACACACACACACACACACACACACACACACACACACACACACACACGTTTGTTTTTGTGAACTGTGGGGACATTCCATAGACGTAATGGTTTTTATACTGTACAAACGATATTTGCTATCACCCTACACCTTCCCTACACCTAAACCTAGCCCTCACAGGAGACTGTGCATATCTTTACATTCTCAAAAAAACGTATTCTGTATGATTTATAAGCCTTTTGAAAAGTGGGGACATGGGCAATGTCCTCATAAGTCACCCTCTCCTTGTAATGCCTATGTCATACCCATGTTATTACACAAATTTGTGTCCTGATATGTCACAAAAACAAACACACACACACACACACACACACACACACACACACACACACACACGCACACACACACACACACACACACACACACACACGCAGTGTTCACCTTGGCATGCCCTGCCACCCTGCTCACTAAACGTGATTATGTGATTAACATCCCCAGCCAGCCCTGCAATACAATAAATAATCCAAAGATCAATACTTCAACACACAACAACTACTCAGGCCTCTAATTGCATACAGACCTGCAATTCACAGCCCACCAGATAATACACAAGAAACATTTACTCAATAACTCTACAATGAATTAATAGAATGGGATAGATTAGGGACAGACAGAAACATGTGGACATACGTTTTTTTTGGAGGTGAGAAGTACTACTAGAATCTTGTATATTGTATGAGTAATTATATAATAGCAATATAATGGGCAATTGCAAATGCAAATTTCAAAAAAAAAAAAAAAAAAATACAACTGTACATTATAGTACTGCTATTCATTATCTAAAAATGACTACTATTATTAACAATGTATACTGTTACTGCTATTTACCGTAATATAAAATTGTTTGAAAAAAAACCCCAAAAACAAATACACACACATGCATATAATATATAATATATATATATATATATATATATATATATATATATATATATATATAATTGATAAATAAATAATATAATAATAATAATATATAGAAGAACCACAATATAAAATTATATTACTAATTATTTTTAAATGAAAAAAAAAATAAATAAATAAAAGTAAAATAAAATTGCATAATTGTATAAAGTATATAGTATTTTAATTTAAAAATAATAGGCACAATTTTATATTTACTTGAACAGTACAAACTATTTATTATATTTAGCAGTACCACAATAAAAAAAACTATTATACACACACATACATTTTATTTATTAAAATAATAATAGGCACAAATTTATATTTACTTGAATAGTACAACAATATATTATATATAGCAGTACCACAATAAAAAAAATATTATTTAAAAAACTGCATAAAATTGTATTATTTAAAAAATACAATTTCTGTAAAAATGGAAAAAGAAATGATAGACAGACAGATAAATACATTTATAAATTTATAAAATATATTTTTTAATATAATTTTTGTAAAAATACAAAAAGACAGAGAGATAGACAGATCTACAGACAAATTAATAGATAGATAAATAAATGAATCTTTTTTTTCACAATTTTCCATTTACTTGAATGATATTTATTTGCTTATTTTCTTAAAAAACGAAAACATCAGATTATTCATAACAAAAGGGGTCCAAACAAGCATTACACAATGTTTTGTTGCTCTCTCATGTAAAAACATTAAAATACTGATAGCAATGCAAATATTTCCACCATATACACAGCCCTAAATATCAACACTTCTCAAAAAAAAAAAATAGCAAAACATCCTGCATCTTTTCCATCACTTGGGTCATCTACCACACACAATTCATCCAGAGTCCTGACTCAACCCTGTTTTCCACAGTATTTCTCGCATTTAGTAAGTCCTGAAGCAATACAAAGTAGAACGCTCATCCACACGAGAGCGATCGATACCAGCGGCCACTGACTGCAGAGATATTTTCATACTCCAGGAAAAAAGCAGATGGCAAAAAGCCCAGAACAAGAGAAGCTCTGAAGGGAAGAAAGCAGCTTCACTTTAAAGTGTACTACACAAGGACACACAAACTGCCATTTTGAGATACACACGTATGGCTAAATATAAATTGTGAACTGACTGATATAAAACCTTGAAGCTTTAGTAGAGGATTTGGAGGGAAAGTCTTTACTTTAAGCCCCGCCTTAGAAACATAACTGGCCAATAATACCTTAGCAACTGTTGGTGCTCTCCATATCTGACCAGCTTTTACTCATTTCTAAAACATGCCAATGTAAATCTTACATTTTCAGATAATTTTGAATGGATTTCTGCAGAAATTATCCAAAGATACAGTACTGCAGCACTTATAATAGTCCTGGACCACAAAACCTTATGTCTTATAAGCATGGGTATATTTGTCTTATGTAGCATGGTTATATTTGCAGGTATAGCCAAAAATACACTGTATGAGTCAAAATGAGATTTTTTTTTCTTTTATGCCAAAAAATCATTAGAATATTAGGTAAAGATCATGTTCCTTGAAGATATTTTATAAATTTCCCACTCTAAATATTTAAAAACTTAATTTTCGATTAGTAATATGCATTGCTAAGAACATTTGGACAAATTTAAAGGTGAAATTTAGATTTATTTGCACCCTCAGATTCCAGATATTCAAAAAGTTGTATTTCATAATTATGCTTTTATTTTTGCAGCATTGTGATTATTTATGATTTTCATAAAAGTAATAATAATAATTATTATTATTATTGTTACTTTTTTATAACTATAATAATAAATATATTTATAATGTATGCTTCTTATTTTATTTTTATTAATTTATTTATTTTACTATTTTATTTTCATAATTATGTTTTAATTGTTTGCAGTATTGTGATAATTTATGCTTTTTATAATAATAATAATAATAATAATAATAATAATAATTATTATTATTATTATAATAATAATGAATACTTTTATTTTTTATTATTGTTTTTTATTTACTATTTTATTTTCATAATTATTTTTCATAATAATAGATATAATATTTATAAAGGATTAGTTTATTTATTTTACCATTTTATTTTCATAATTATGCTTTTATTTTTGCAGTACTGTGATCATTTATGATTTTTATAATAATAATAATTATTATAACTATAATAAATATTATACTTAATGTATGCTTTTGTTTACATTTGTATTAATTTATTTTACTATTTTATTTTAATAATTATGCTTTTGTTGCAGTATTGTGATAATTTATGATATTTATAAAAATAAGTATTATTATCATAACTATAACAATAAATATTATATTCATAATATGTTTTTTGTTTTATTTTTATTAATTCATTTATTTTACAATTTATAAAAATAAATAGTTGTATCTCGGCCAAATATTGTCCTATCCTAACAAACCATACATCAATGGAAAGCTTATTTATTCAGATGAAGTATAAAGCTAACTTTAAAAAAAAACGGACTGGTTTCCAAGTTCCAAGGTAAATAAATGTTTCCTTAACGCTTCATCGCAGCATCTGCTGTTTTTAAATCACTACACTGAATAACTTATCTATTTATTTAAAGAAAAAAAAAGTCTCGCAGCATTACAATTCATTTCAGCCCACACAAGAATAATATCCATATAGTTTATAAAAACTTCTGACTGAAAATCAGGCACTGCATTAAAACAGTGTAGCTTTTTTTCCAATGGAACTCAAATCAGTTGACTGAAGCCCCGCCTGTTTGTGTTAAGCCACTCCCACTTGAAAGTGTGTTGCCTAAGTGGGAGTGGCTTATCAAGCTAATGGGTGGGGCTTCAATCAACCGATTTGAATTTGAACAGAACTTGTACATTACTTTATAGTTATCAGTATATGAACTACTGCTAAATACATACAAATAAACAAATAATTCTTTGCTTCAAATTAAATGCCTGACTAATAGGTAACACTAACATACAGAAAAGTTCCCATTATGGCAACACCCATGAGGTTTTCCCATGTAAACCGTGTGAAGCTCTGCCAGTTAACAAAAGATTTTTATAATGCACATTAATTGCACAGACAGTCCCTGTGGAGAAACCTGTTCTGTTCAACCTGAACAACTTAAATTATTAGCTGTCACCCTTGGAAATATATATAAGGGTGTGTATTTAGACGGACTGAGTCATTTAACAACAGATGAATTCATTGATTAATTGCTAAACTGTATTACGCACCAGTCTGCGGATCTCTCTTTCACACTCTCTCTTGATGCGGTTGATTTCTTCCTGGTGGAGATGGTAGACGCTGCGGATCTCGGCGGCTTTGATTTTGTCGGCTTGCAGGGCCACGTTTAATGCGTCCTCCATTTGTCTTTTCACCGTCTTCATCTCGGAGATCTCCTGCTGCAGTCGCATGCGCTCCCCTTCGAAACTCCTCCTGCACTCCTCTCGCGCCTCCGCCATCAGTGCAGACTTCACCTGTAATGGAAGAGATGATTATGTTCAATAATCTGTGTGGCCGATGTTTTACCAATATTCACTTTTTTTAACCTCAGTTATTAATTCTTTAATATTTAGTTTACTATTTGGTAGGTCTTTGGTAGGTCAACAGTATTCAGTTATAATGAAAAATGTTTTAAACTATTAGTTCAAAAGAAAGATAAATATTAATTTACAATAATATGGACTGTGGAACAACTCTGAATAAATCTAAGAACAGTAGCAGTAACTATTATTATTATTCAAATAAAATGAGATGGCATCTTAAAATTATTTTACATAATAACAACAATAATAATAATAATCATAATAAGTAGAGTAGAAGTAGAAGAAGAATATTATTATAAAATTAAACAGAGATGCCACCTTAAAAATGTAGCCACAACACATACTATCAATTATGATAAAAAGATTAATAACAATAATAATAATAATAATAATAATATTATAACTATAATAATTATAAATATTATATTCATAATGAATGCTTTTATTTTTTTTTATTTTTTTTACCATTTTATTTTCTTATGTCTTTTATATTTGCAGTATTGTGACCATTAGATTTGTCTAATAATAATAATAATAATATTTATAACTAGAATAACAAATATTATATTCATAATGTATGCTTATTATATATTTTACATGAATTAATTTTAATATTTTATTTTTATAATTCTGCTTTTATTTTTGCAGAACAGTGCTCATTTATGATTTTTATGATAATTATTATTATAACTATAATAAAAATGCTCAATTTATGCTTTTGTTTACATTATTAATTTATTAATTTGACTATTTTATTTTAATAATTATGCTTTCATTTTTGCAGTGTTGTGATCATTTATGATATTTATAATAATTATCATAACTATAATAAATATTATTTTCACAGTGTATGCTTTTTATTTTTATTCATTAAATAATTTTACTATATTATTTTCATAATTTCTAAATATTTTTGCAGTATTGTATTAGAAATAAAATAATAAATATTATATTCATAATGTATGTTTTTTAAAAAAAATTTTCATTTATTTATTTTACCATTTTATTTTTATAATTATGCTTTTATTTTTGCAGCACTATGATCATTTATGATTAATCAGGACTTTGCAGCCAGTGGAGGAACTTTAAGCAAATGATTACCTCTACAATTGTAAAATGGGATATTTCATTTAAATTTAATTTCCATTTCAAAGGGTACCTTATCGGTGGACCCATCTCTGAGGGCACTGACGAGCGCCTGGAGTCTCTGGATCTCTCCGTCTTTGATCTTAATAACCCGCACTAGTTCGGACTCATGCTGACGCAGTAGTGTTTCCCGAACGCTGTGCAGATCCCGAAGTTTCTCCTCATGTAGTTTGGCTTTTAACTCAGTCACAACCACCGTTGACTTGTGCTGCTCATGACGGACCTCCTGAAACTTCTCCCTTTCCAGCTTACTGACCTGAGGAAAGTGATGTAAACTTTACTACCTTAAAACCGATGGGATCACTCTGAAACTTTCTGACAGACTTTGAACAAAGAAATCAAACAAAGTACATTAGTGTATACAGTGAGTGAAAAAAAAAAATCCCTGATCATTTCTGACAAAGAAATGATCAGTATATGATTTTAATGGTAGGTTTATGTGAACAGTGACAGAATAACAAAAAAATCCAGAAAAACGCATTTCAAAAAAGTTATAAATTGATTAGCATTTTAATAAAGTAAAATAAGTATTTGACCCCTTCACAAAACATCACTTAGTACTTGGTGGCACAACCCTGGTTGGCAATCAAAGAGGCCAGATGTTTCTTGTACTTGGCCACCAGGTTTGCACACATCTCAGGAGGGATTTTGTCCCACTCCTCTTTGCAGATCCTCTCCAAGTCATTAAGGTTTCGAGGCTGACGTTTAGGCTCCCATCACAGATTTTGTATGGTATTAAAGGAGAACTCCGGTGTGATATTGACCTAAAGTGTATTGAATCATGATACCGAGTGTGAACGTACCTTGCATATTTCATCTCGGTTTGTGTCCAGCTGTCCGAAATCTGGGGTCAGTTAGCCGATGCTCACAACAGGTTGTCAATGAAAGTCAATCGGGCATCGAAGGAGCCATGTAAATAAATCACTGTTTTACGCCATTTACGAGGCACAAAGTAGCTCCGCACTTCATCGGTAGACTTCCGAGGGCCCTGACATTTAAAACGAGACATTGAGAACTCAGAAAAAGCACCGGTAGTTTATTTACAAGAAGATATATAAAGACATCTTCCACCAGGAACAGAGCAGTCGCCGCCATCTTAAATGTAGTCACGATAAGTCGAGTGTCGAGCACGAAGGAAACTACAGCCTTATACGTTGATAACCTGATAAATTCATTGGTGCTCGACACTCGATTTGTCGTGACTAAGTTCAGGATGGCGGCTACCGGATTTTCTTTCCCAGGTACTGTCTGTATAAATCTTCTTGTAAATAAACTACCGGTGCTTTTTCTGAGTTCTCAATGTCTCGTTTTAAATGTCAGGGCCCTAGGAAGTCTACCGATGAAGTGTGGAGCTACTTTGTGCCTCGTAAATGGCGTAAAACAGTGATTTATTTACATGGCTTTTCCGATGCCCTGTTCACTCTCATAGACAGCCTGTTGTGAGCATCGGCTAACTGACCCCAGATTTCGGACAGCTGGACACAAACCGAGATGAAATATGCAAGGTACGTTCACACTCGGTATCATGATTCAATACACTTTAGGTCAATATCACACCGGAGTTCTCCTTTAAGGTCTGGAGACTGGCTAGGCCACTCCAGGACCTTAATGTGCTTCTTCTTGAGCCACTCCTTCATTGCCTTGGCCGTGTGTTTTGGATCTTTGTCATGCTGGAATACCCATCCACAACCCATTTTCAATGGTTCTCACAAAAGATTTGACGGCACATGGCCCCCTCCATTGTCCCTTTGATGCGGTGTAGTTGTCCTGTCCCCTTAGCAGAAAAACACCCTCAAAGAGTAATGTTTCCACCTCCATGTTTGACCGTGGGAATGATGTTCTTGGGGTCATAGACAGCATTCCTCCTCCTCCAAACACGGTGAGTTGAGTTGATGCCAAAGAGCTCAATTTTGGTCTCATCTGACCACAACACTTTTACCTCATTCTCCTGAATCATTCAGATGTTCATTGGCAAACTTCAGATGGGCCTGTACATGTGCTTTCTTGAGCAGGGGGACCTTGCGGGCACTGCAGGATTTCAGTCCTATACTGCATAGTGTGTTACCAATTGTTTTCTTGGTGACTATGGTCTCAGCTGCCTTGAGATCACTGACAAGATCCTCCTGTGTAGTTCTGGGCTGATTCCTCACCGTTCTCATGATCATTGAAACTCCCCAAGGTTAGATTTTGCATGGAACCCTAGACTGAAGGAGAGTGACAGTTATTTTGTGTTCCTTCCATTTGCGAATAATCGCACCAACTGTTGTCACCTTCTCACCAAGCTGCTTGGCAATGGTCTTGTAGCCCATTTCAGCCTTGTGTAGGTCTACAATCTTGTCCCTGACATCCTTGGACAGCTTTTTGGTCTTGGCCATGGTGGAGAGTTTGGAATCTGATTAATCGATTGCTTCTGTGGACAGGTGTCTTTTATACAAGTAACAAGCTGAGATTAGGAGCACTCTCTTAAAGTGAGCGCTTCTAATCTCAGCTTGTTACCTGTATAAAAGACACCTAGGAACAAACAATCTTGCTGTTGATAGAGGATCAAATACTTATTTCACTCATTAAAATACAAATCAATTTAAAACTTTTTTGAAATGCGTTTTCTGGATTTTTTTGTTGTTATTCTGTCTCTCACTGTTAAAATCAACCTACCATTAAAACTATAGATTGATTATTTATTTGTCAGTTGGCAAACGTACAAAATCAGCAGGGGATCAAATCATTATTTTCCCCACTGTACAATGTACAAGTATATTGCACATGGTGTCACTATTTATGCGACAAAATGCTGCACTACAGCTGTAGGCATTGTTCTTTAATTCAGTGCAGTGCAGAATATATTGAGCGTGTCCTAAAAATAGGAGAGGTATTGTGTCAGGACATGACCCTACAGTGGGATCACATCAGGACACATCCTCCCTGTTCTGACAAAATCTGACACATGCTGCCACAGGCAAGCAATAGACCACATCACTAGTAACAGAAAAAAGACATAGCATCTTAAAGTGGAAAAAAAAAAAGAAAATACTGAAGGTAAACTATATTTAAAACTAAAAATGCCCCATTTTTAGGCACTTATGAAACAGATATAGAAAAGACGATATTAGGGAACAATATGCTATTTTAGGTATCCTTCCTGTCCGTAGTAGGCCTACTGTTATCCTACTAGTACTTATGTTGAATACTTTCCTAACCCAATAAACAACAAAAATAGACATGCTTGGCTCAGCAAACAGCACTAAATAGAACTAGGTTGGAGTCTGAAGGAATGTCTTAAATGTTCAGAGCAGAGTAAAAGTCTCTGCTCCGCTGGCTTTTGTAAATCTAACTCTGAAAGCCGACAGCCAGATGGAGGCAGTGACCCTGAGGTGAAATTATATGGCTGACACCACACCACCTTGGACCAGAATTGGGTCAGACGGTCACTGGACACTTTCGCCTGTTTTCAGAGGAATAAAACAGCAGAGAGAAGTAATTTTGAGCCCACAGGGAGTTTGCATTTTAATGGAGAGTAAGAGAACATTGGGAGACAGGGTTTAGAGTCCAGTGAGAGTCAGCAGCGCTGGAGGCTGCGAGATCCCATTAGCCTCTGGTGAAGAACCAGCCAGCCGTGACCTTAAATTAATGTTCAGGGTTCAGTATTGGTTCAGGGTGCTATTGACAGTATTTGTGGCACAATGTCAATAGCGACAGAAAATAATTTAGACTAATTTTGTAAGTACTTTTTAACACCATGCTATTCTTACTAATAATAAAATTTAAAAAGTACCTTTCTTACTGTTTTTATTTCTTTCTTTAGATAGATATATAGATGAGACAGAACAACAGAACAACAGAACGATAGACAGATAGATAGATAGATAGATAGATAGATAGATAGATAGAAGACAACGATAGAACGAATGCTAGAACGATAGATAGATATACAGATGACAGACAGAACAACCGTACGACAGAACGATAGAACAGAACGACAGAAGAGAATGACAGATCAACAGAACAAACGATAGAACGATAGATAGATATACAGATGATAGACAGAACAACCGTACGACAGAACGATAGAACAGAACGACAGAAGAGAATGACAGATCAACAGAACAAACGATAGAACGATAGATAGATATACAGATGATAGACAGAACAACCGTACGACAGAACGATAGAACAGAACGACAGAAGAGAATGATAGATAAACAGAACAAACGATAGAACGATAGATAGATATACAGATGATAGACAGAACAACCGTACGACAGAACGATAGAACAGAACGACAGAAGAGAATGATAGATAAACAGAACAAACGATAGAACGATAGATAGATATACAGATGATAGACAGAACAACCGTACGACAGAACGATAGAACAGAACGACAGAAGAGAATGATAGATAAACAGAACAAACGATAGAACGATAGATAGATATACAGATGATAGACAGAACAACCGTACGACAGAACGATAGAACAGAACGACAGAAGAGAATGATAGATAAACAGAACAAACGATAGAACGATAGATAGATAGATATACAGATGATAGACAGAACAACCGAACGGTAGATCGAACGATAGAACGACAGATAGATATACAGAACGACAGAACGAACGATAGATAGAACGACAGAATGACAGATCGAACAATAGATTGAACGAACAAACGAACGATGGATCGATAGATCGATAGATAGATCCACTGAACAAGGGGGCTGATTGAGACGCACCCAACATTTATTTACAAAAAAAACATGTGAAGGACCTATACAGTAAATGGCCGTTCAGTAGGGATGGGGTTGCACTAGGTTGAAAAACTCTTTCATGCCATTCTTTGATGTCTGAAAGAAACAAAAAACAATGGCATAGAAAAACATCAAAAACCTCCGAAACTCAGCCTTCCTTCCCTGACAGACATGATCTTGACATTTTGCTTTGAGGGAGAGTGAAACAAGGGTCAAGAAATAGGATTGAACCTAGGAAAAAAAAAAACTTTAATGAAAAAGCATCCAAAAATGTCATTTTCTCAAAGCACACATGCATGCAGACACTCTCTATAACACAAAATCCCATCCCAGGTCCATAAAAAGCATTTATAAAGCTTCAGAAATGCATTGACATCAAAAATATATTTCTATTTTACATCTATTTTAATGATGTCTTTACTAATTTTCTGGGCATTGAACATGTTGCTGTCTAGTATGCAGAATCAGAAAGCTCTAAGACTTCATTAAAAATATCTTAATTTGGGTTCTAAAGATTAACGAAGGTCTTACAGGTTCTGAACAACATGAAGGCGAGTAATTAATGAGAGAATTTTCATTTTTGACTGAGCTACCCCTTTAAGATGGTTAGTCCACATGTACATATCAGCATCTATTTAGAAACGGTTGTCGAAAATAAAAATGCTATGAAATGCACATCACATTTTGTGAAAAAAGTATGAAGTGCCACAGCAAAGACGACACTATTTTTGGAATCAGCACATCAAAAGAAGTACAAGAAAAGCAATGGATTTCATTCAGCAAATATGATGCAGGGCTGTGTTATAAGAGGGCTCCACAAGAAAAAATGGTATTAAATTATAGGGTCATGTAACGTATATTTCTCATCCCATAATTGGAATCCATGCCCCAAAACCCCCACCAGTCCGCTTCTTTCTGCTTCACTCCACCAAGCAGTAGCACAAACTTGGGAGCATTTACAAATGGAGACATGGCGTGTGAGACACCAGCACCATCTCTTTCCATCATACATGAAGAGTATTGTTCATTCAGGCCTAACAACAGTAGAGACGGCTCCTACATCCCCTCTTACTGTCAGTCTAAGGAAGCCCATCACAATAGCTGCATTGATGCACACTGCTAGCAGCAGTCTGACGGCACATCTATGAGGCGGATCTGACAGCTCACACACAGTGGTGTGCTGTCACTGTGCTCACCAAGACCAGATCTTCATTTTCATGGATGTGCATGCTGACGGCCTGAGAACAAGCCTGTACAGTCACGGTTCATCTCTGGATCACTGCTAAGTCTGAGAAATGTTTTGTGCTTGACTGTGGCAAAATGTGGTGTTTATATAAGGGGAATTACAATATCTTAAAGTGATAGACAGGGTTATTATTTTTGACTACAGCTGAAATATAAATACAAGAATATATATATATATATATATATATATATATATATATATATATATATATATATTAGATGAAAAACTAAAACTAAATTTGAAATGGTAACTAACTGAAATAAGTTTAAGTTGCAGCACTAAAATTACTATGGAAATATTAAAACTGAATATATAAATTAAATACATATATTTCAAAAACTAATAAAACATGGCAAATGCACAAATTAATAATAAATGTAACCAAAATTAAAATGAAAACTGAATTTACTTTAAAATATTAATTAAAAACTATAATAGTATATAAAAGTTTCAAGAGCAAAAACAGCCCGTTTAATTCTAACAGTCAGGAAACAGTCATGAACTTTGACTCATGAACTTTAAAAAAACTGCAAAAAGGCCAAATACAAACTTATTTTTTTTATGATGACCAGTTAAAAATATCAAAAACTTTTCATAACAACTACAAGTACAGTTTAATCACAAAATAAGAATAAAACAAAAATGGAAATACTAAAACAGAAATAAAAAATAATTATATATATATATATATATATATATATATATATAGTAAAACGTAACAAAAGCAAATAAATAAATAAAACTAAAATGAACCAAAATTAAAATGAAAACTGAAAATATGCCAAGAAATGCTTAATTTAAAATATTAATTAAAAAGTATAATAGTATATAAAAGGTTCAAGAGCAAAAAAAAGCCTGTTTAATTCTAATAGTCAGGAAACAGGCATGAACTTTGACTCTTTGACACTTGAACTCTTTAAAAACTGCAAAAAAGCAAAATACGAAGTAATTTTATGATGCTGAGTTAAAAATATCAATAAAAACTTTCCATAAACAAGTACAGTTTAATCACAAAATAATAATAAAGCAAAAATGGACATATTAAAACAAAAATACAAATAAAATAAATAATATATATATATTTTACAAAAACTAATAAAACACAAAAGCACATAAATAAAACAAAAATGAACCAAAATTAAAATGGAAACCGAAAATATACAAACAAATGCTTAATTTAAAATATTAATTAAAAACTATAATAGTATATAAAAGATTGAAGAGCAAAAACGGCCCGTTTAATTCCAATAGTCAGGAAACAGGCATGAACTTTGACTCTTTGACACTTGAACTCTTTAAAAACTGCAAAAAGGCCAAATACGAAGTAATTTCATGATGCTGAGTTAAAAATATCAATAAAAACTTTCCATAAACAAGTAGTTTAATCACAAAATAAGAATAAAGCAAAAATGGAAATATTAAAACAGAAATAAAAAAAATAATTAATTAAATATGTAAAAAAAACTAATAAAACACAACAAAAGCACATAAATAAATAAAAAAAATTAACCAAAATTAAAATGAAAACATGCAAACAAATGCTTAATTTAAAATATTAATTAAAAACTATAATAGTATATAAAAGGTTCAAGAGCAAAAACAGCCTGTTTAATCAGGAAAGCAGTCATGAACTTTGCCTCTGACTCATGAACTATTAAAAACTGCAAAAAAGGCCAAATACGAACCAATTTTATGATGCTGAGTTTAAAATATATATAAATATTTTCCATAAACAAGTACAGTTTAAATCACAAAATAAGAATAAAGCAAAAATGAAAATATTAAACAGATAAAAAAACTAATAAAACAACAAAAGCACATAAATCAATAAAACAAAAATTAACCAAAATTAAAACAAAAAAATACTCAATTAAAAAAAAACATCTATAATAATATTAAAAAAAATACTAAAATAACAATGAGGATATTTCAAGTACTGTATGTCATAAGTTTTACTCATCTGAATGTAATTTCGAACTCACAAAAGGAGAAACTTTTAAAGGTTCATGAAAAGACACAAAAGCACCATAAAATTTGTCTTACCTACTAATTCTGTGCTATATTCCATGCTTTGGAGCTTTGTGTGAGAAATAGCTCATAGTTTAAAGTGTTATTCACTGAAAATCTTCTCTCCAGTGAGTTAATGATTCACTGAGTCAGTGAGTTGAACTTGAAGTGGATCTGATTCATTAATGAATCATTCACATGAGATTTTGTGAATCAGGTTAACTGAATCACTGAAAAGATCTGACTCAAAAGATGATTTGTTTACAAACTGGACATCAATTCTTTTTGAAGCTTAAAGACTTCAGTCTTCAGCCCTCATTTATTGCAATACCTTGGAAAAGACCATGAACACAGCCTTCAAAAAGTCTAATTTTGTGTTCTGCAGAAACAAGAAAGTGTTTATTTATAGCTGAACTATCCATTTAAAATCATTTCTTTACAGTCATAACCGTGTGTTGTTCTCTACAGGCTCTCTTTTAGTCAAACTGGATTCTTAGACACATCAGTCACTCACAAGCAAAAAAATTCAAGATTCGCTTTTGGCTATTTAACAAAAACTAGCGTGCCTCCGAATTTATTTCCCTGCACAGATCTCGACATTGAAACAAAACACTCCATGTCACCACAATACAGATGCAGTGAATGGTTCCTGAACATTGCATTTCATGTTCCTGCAAACACAAAAGCAATTTTACAGAAAACAAGGTAGAGCAGTCTGTTTGACTTTCGGCACCGGCAGTAATTGGCCTGTTAGAGTGTTTTCCCTGTTCTGCAGTACAAGGGTCAGAATATTAAAATAAAACTGTCCCACTGCTGAAGAATGTGCACAGGGAGAAAATGCATTATTCCACATCATTTACACTTTATGTACTGCATCAGCAAGGAGAAGCGGATAAAAGTCCTCAATGTGACCAAGGACAACACAGCAGGATCTTTGTAGGCATGTGCACAGAATATGTGTACAGTTGAGGTCATACGTTTACATACACCTTGCAGAATCTGCAAAAATGTTATTATTTTACCAAAATAGCAGGGATCATACAAAATGCATGCTATTTTTTATTTAATACTATGATGACCTGAATAAGATATTTCACATAAACGACATTTACATATAGGCCACAAGAGGAAAATAATAGTGGAATGTATAAAAATGCCCCTGATCAAAAGTTTACACACACTTGATTCTGAATACTGTGTTGTTTACCTGAATGATCCACAGCTGTGAGGTTTTTTTTGTTGTTGTTGTTGTTGTTGTTTAGTGATAGTAGGTCATATGTCCCTTGTTTGTCCTAAACAGCTGTTCTTGTCCTGCCTGCTGTTCTTCAGACAAATCCTTCTTTGGTTTTTCAGCATTTTTGTGTATTTGAACCCTTTATAAACAATGTCTGTATGATTTTGAGATCCATCTTTTAACACTGAGGACAGCTGAGTGGCTCATATACAACTATTACAGAAGGTTCAAACACTCACTGATGCTCCAGAAGAAAAAAACAATGCATTAAAAGGAGGGGGTGAAAACTTTTGAACAGAATGAAAATGTGTACATTTCCCTTATTTTGCCTAAATATCACATTTTTTTCATTTAGTACTACCTTTCAGAAGCTACAGAAGATACTTACATGTTCCCCAGAAGACAAAATAAGTTAAATTTACCCTGATCTTTAAATTCAAAAAGTTTTCACCTCCAGCTCTTAATGCTTTGGGTTTCCTTCTAGAGCATCAGTGAGCATTTGAACCTTGTAATAATTGCATATGAGTCCTTCAAAGATCGTCCAAAAAGATGGATCTCAAAATCATAGTCATTGTTGGAAAGTGTTCAAATACACACAAATGCTGAAAAACCAACAAATTTGAAGAACAGTGGGCAGTTGGTTCAGGACAAACAAGGGACTCATGGACAACTATCACTAAAAAAAAAAAAAAAACATCTGTGGATCATTCAGGTACTGTAACAACAAAGTATAAAGATTCAAAAGTGTGTAAACTTTTGGTAACACTTTATTTTACTGTTTCTTAACTAGTTGCTTATTACCATGCATATTACTAGAATATTAGCACTAATTAAGCACATATTAATGCCTTATTCTACATGACCTTATTCTACATCCCTAATCCTACCCAATACCTAAACTTAACAACTAGCTTACTAACTATTAATAAGCAGCAAATTAGGAAATTTTTGAGGGAAAAGTCGTAGTTAATAGTTAATAAATGTTCCCTATTCTAAAGTGTTACCAAACTTTTAAACAAGGTCATTTTTATAAATTAAACTATTATTTTCTCTTGTGGACTATATGTAAACATCTTTTATGTGAAATACCTTATTCAGGTTAGTACTAATTACAAAAAAAAAAAACATGCATTTTATATAATCCATTTTATTTTGGTAAAATAATTAACATTTTGCAAATTCTACAAGGTGTATGTAAACTTTTGACCTCAACTGTATGTATGTATATACACACTCACACATAGTGAACACTGTGAATTAATTGAACCTCATTATTCTATCCGCTATACATCGTCTGATAGCACTTATTAAAACCAGTCCAACATTTTCTTAATGGTAGCATTAATATAACTGTCCAACATTATGATGATTAATTAGAGTAATAATGGTGTCCCTTATGACTGCTTTAAACGATTCACATGATAAAAGGGTCAAGCAGAAGGGTTGGTAAGGACTAGTTAATATCTTCTGTGATACTTAAAAGTACAGTAGAGAATCCTTTCTGAGCAGGAATGCTCGTTGGTGGCCATCAGTACTTTCTAGTATGCTTTCTTGCAGAACCTCGCCATCATTTATTTTCACCCTTAGATGTGTGTATTGATCTTGAGAGCCACTGCAGTATGTACACACACACCCACACACAAATACCTTTAATAGCACTCTGAATTACTCTGTGTCTTTCCAATGTGGCTGTAATCTTTTAAAATAATTTGAGTAGGTGTACATCACTGGCTTAACCTAGCTATGACAATGTCTTTAGTTCAATGTCAAAACAGAATAACTAAGACATTAGTGAGTTGTGTTCAACCTCGATCGAATCAAATGAAGTGTTCCTATGACAGTGAACAGAGGTTCACACCCATCTGTCAATCATCAGGCCATGAAAAGGATGGTTTGAATACTCTCAAGGCCCTTAAAGACCATCTCCAGATCAACAAGACATATGTAATGGACCAAGATAAATCATTTTCCCCTGACTTGCTCTCAGTCACAAGCTAGCCTGGCATTGAACTTGGTTTAACAGAATGCCTATAATTTGTGACCCTGGACCACAAAACCAGTCTTAAGAAGCACTGGTATAGTTGTAGCAATAGCCAAAAATGCATTGTATGGGTCAAAATTATAGATTTTTCTTTTATTCCAAAAATCATTAGCATATTAAGTAAAGATCATGTTCCATGAAGATATTTTGTAAATGTTCTACCCTAAATATATAAAAACTGGATTTTTGATTAGTAATATGCATTGCTAAGAACTTCATTTGGACAACTTTTAAGGCGATTTTCTAAATATTTAGATTTTTTTTGCACCCTCAGATTCCAGGTTTACAAATAGTTGTATCTCAGACAAACATTGTCCTATTTTAACAAACAATATATCAATGGAAAGCTTATTTACTCAGCTTTCAGGTGACGTAAGAATCTCAATATCGACAAATTTACACTTACGACTGGTTTTGTGGTCCAGGGTCACATTTGTTTCACCCTCATAGAACACTGCTTCCTAGTGCTAATGAAGCCATAAATCACACTCGTAACAAACAAAATAAGCCTGGGCAATGAAACATAAGAGGTTCATGACATTGGCATTAATGGAGAGAGCATTAAACGTGTTTGGTGTGACTGAATTCGAGGGACTGATGATAATCCACCCATCCATAGAGAACAAGAATTAAAAGGCAATTGTGGTGACAACAAAGAGACTGAACTCCAGAGAAAGTAAATATTTCAAAGATACTGAAGGAAATGAGGTCAACATTAAAAGCAAAACTGCAGCTGAGAAGCCATTTTCTGTCTGAATGTAGAAACCAAATACAGAAACAAAATAATACATCTGAAATGGAGTTGTGTGTTCGAGAAAGTAGCTCTAGATTCAAACCTTGGTTTTCTCCTGCTGCAGTTCAATTTGGATTTCAGTGAGTTTGGCCCTCAGCTCCTCATTGGCTGCCTGCAGTGCTGCCATGGCGTCAGGTCGCTCCCCTTTGCCCCGCCAACTGGGGGGTTTCTTGGACATGTTGGGCGGTACTCCACAGGCCACGCCCCCCTTCAGGGATGACCTGTGTTTGTGAACGGTCAAGATCGGTTTCCGTTTGTTCCTCAGCTACATCTTTCCACCCACCTGCGGTTCACAAGGAAACAAGGATTAAAGAAGCTCACTGAGATGTAGAACAATTATAGCTTGACTGTTTCACTAAAAGAAAAACAGCTTGAAATGCAAGAAAAAGTCCATTAATGAATGCAATTTTCTTTTCTGCTGATAAATTTCCAATTAAACAGGAATCATGGATGGGACATACTGTTTTCCTAGAATAAAGCACTTAATTTTCCATTCTGTCATTTTTTAACCTCAGAAATTGATTAAAAGCCACAAAATATTTGATTACATTAAGTCTTCAGGTTTAAATTCAGCACAATTTTATAATAAATTTCTTCAATATTAAAGAAAATTGACAAACTTAGTAAACCAACAGTTATGAATTCTAACTAAAAGATTCTCCTTTGATCTAACTGTATACCTTCCTATAGTTTAAAGTCAAAGTCGAATAAGACTCATTTACATTTAAGATGCACGATCCAGGAACAATTACTCCATGCATTTTAGTCCAAATATACTCCATGCCTTTTAGTCCAAATAGTAATAAAAAAGAAAACCTTTTATCAAAACGTCATAGGTTGTTCTGCCCTTGGAATGAACGTTCAGCTAATCTAATGGCTTCATTCTGGTGTTCTGCGCTCTTTTTTTTTTTCAATCCCGTCACTTTTAGACAGTTAAAAGCATAAGAAAATGGAAGCAAAATGGGTTGAAAAGAGTTTCATGTTGACTTTAAAACAGAGAAAATGGTATTAGTGCCATTTATTGATTAAGTCACAGGCTCACAGCTTAGAAAACACAGATGCATGAGCTGAATATCAAATGAGAGTCTGTTCTATGCCAGATAAAACAGAATACATGATTTTTTCTTAAATATATAAATATAAATACATATTTCTGAATAAATATTGCATAAATACATTTCTGTAGCCATTACTTTCTAAACTCAGTGTTATAGTTATTTCCAACAATAATTACAGAATTTTCCCTTTATCTTAAAGTCCTGAGGTGCAGACGTGCAGTAAGATGTGGAAACACTTTTGTGATGCTCAAACACGTCTTAATATATTGCTAACTTCAATGCCTTGCATGTCAAGTCAAATTAAAGTGTACTTTGTGCTTTTAACAGGCAGTACCTTTTTTTATATTATGAATTAATGTAAGGTTTATTTTAACTAGAACAGAAGTTTTCAAGCAATAAATGTTAATCTCTGGCCAGAACTGATTAGTTAATTCCTTAATTTAAACAAACATTGGTCAATTAATGATAAAAGTCCATCATAATAGCGATTTTTATTTTTTATACAAACAACAGATAATGTACTAATTGGAATTTTAATGTGGTTAACTCTTTATTAACAAAGATGAGAGTATGAGTACCTGGCGTCAGACTCCTTTTGTAATAAAGTATTATTTTCTGAGACTACCTGACTCCAATTTAATCAATAAATGACCTCAATTCACATCTCAATTGAAAGAAATGAAATTAAGTGGAGAGCAAATGGAGCCAATGTCTCCTGCTCAATCTCACATCTTTTCTATATTATCAGAAGAGATCTCAATGTCTCAAATCTACTCAAATTTGTAAGGATAAAACATGCTGAAATTAAAATTCATTCAAATATTTCTAAACCAACTACACCAAATGATCTGAGCTCCTGTCTACGCTTACTATACAGTCACCAGCTGTGGCAGTCTTGCCTCTTTTTTTCTGCGAAAAAAAAACCATCTAGACAAAGTTGATGTAGTCTACTGAGGCACGACATGGCAACCTTTGAGCAATAAAAATATCTTTATATTAAAATGATACACTTTGCTGCTTTTTTGTCTCGATTTTGGAAAGAAAAACTAGTTTTTCCTCTTCTTACCAGTATTAAATCGCCACAGAAACATCTTTCCAGCTCTAAGTTTGGCTGATCACTTCAGCAGACTACGGATCAGAGGAATCTAGCAACATGCCAACTAACTTGTAGATGACAGATAATCAAAAAAGGACAAAATAGGGTGGAAAACATTTCTAACCTCTCTAGACTGAAGGAAAATAATCTACTGCAAGTTTAAACAACATTTGCAATTACAAAAGAGCAATTACATATACACTATGTGAGCATTTAATGAATTCATTTGCTTTTAAAGCAATCAGTTTATCACATTTCTTTTGAGCATGTAATTAGAGATGCACTTTGCAAGAGTCTATATCAAATCCACTACATTCCTAGGATGCTCTTGGTTTCCTTTAGGAGCTTCAGTGTCCTTCTTGCACTTTTAAACTTTGCGGCTGCATTTTAGACCTATTATAGCAGAACAGCGGATAGAATGTGTTTAAATAAGCATTAAACTAGTTATACAAAACATAATGACCAGTTAGATTACTCCCTTGTCATCCAAGATGTTCATGTCTTTCTTTCTTAAGTTGTAAAGAAATTATGTTTTTGGAGGAAAACATTTCAGGATTTCTCTCCATATAGTGAACTTCTATGGTGCCCCCGAGTTTGAACTTCCAAAATACCGTTTAAATGCAGCTTCAGAGGGCTCTAAAAGAGAAGAAGAGTCTTATCTAGCGAAACGATTGGTTATTTTAACATTTTTTTTTGACAATTTATATACTTTTTAACCTCAAATGCTCATCTAGCTCTAACTCCCATCTCATTTTCTTCTCTAACTTCAAAATCGCTGTTTTACCTATTTTTTTTTTTGTAAAGGGTGTTCGATCTTGTTTGCACGTTCACTTCTGCAGCAGTGTATGATGATTTTGAAGTTGGAGGAGAAAATGAGATGTGAGTTTTTCGACCCTACACTCTTAAAAATAAAGGTGCTTCACGATGCCATAGAAAACTTTCTCTAAATAGTTCCATAAAGTACCTTTAACATTTGAAGAACCTTTCTGTTGCACAAAAGGTTCTTTGTGGCGTAAGAAGGTTCTTCAGATTATAAAAAGGTAAGAAAGAGATGGTTCTTTAAAGAACCTTTGACTGAATGGTTCTTTGTGGAACCAAAAATGTTTCTTCTATGGCATCGCTTGAAGAACCTTTTAAAGCACCTTTATTTTTAAGAGTGCAACTGTCTTGAACCAGAATACACAGATAATGCAGAGCTAGACAAGAGGAGGCTTTCAGGTTAAAAAGTATATAAATTGTAAATTTTTTTTAGAAAATAACAGATCATTTCACTAGATAAGACCCTTCTTCCTCGGCTGGGATCGTTTAAAGCCCTTTAAAGCTGCATTTAAACTGCATTTTAGACGTTCAAACTCGGGGGCACCATATAAGTCCACTATATGGAGAGAAATCTTAAAATGTTTTCCTCAAAAAACAATTTCTTTACGACTGAAGAAAGAAAGACATGAACATTTTGAATGACAAGGGGGTGAGTAAATGATCTGTATATTTTTGTTCTAGAAATTGAACTTCTCCTTTGAATCATCCAATATTCAGTATTTTAATAAATATATTTATTCAGATTTTACAAAAATATTTTCTGATTAAAAATTGTGTAAGATGTGCAAAGTAAGTACAATGTACAATAGTACTTGTTAAAGTATTATAGACACTGACAGCAAGCCTGTACTGAAGTAGGCATCTCTAACTTCATCCTTTAACATAATCTCACTTTAAAAGAGATGAAAGACACCCTTCAGCTTTGCCCAGTTGAACTGAACACATTATGTGGATCATTGGGTAAGATAATGGCGCTTTACACACATATAGCAGCTATACCGACAGCTCTGAAGTGCAGCTCAATTACTGTCCACCTCAACCGAATTCCTTACTGAACTCTCAACGGCTATAAATATTGTAATAAATATTACAAGCTGTTTCCTGCATACAGCTCAGCTGTTGTCTAATGATAATCAACACAGAGTCTAACCCTTGTAAAAAACAAAATAGGTTTATAGATCCTATATACACCTAATGACAGATCTTTAATTTTTTTTTTTTTTTTTTTTGAGTGAACTGTTTCTTTAATGTTCTGGATGTGAGATTACTTGAAGCGTCTAATCTGACTGAATTACAGTGACTCAGCAGACTTCATTCAATATGCTCTAAAATGAATGTTAAATATGTCTAGCTGCTCTTAAATCTTAAAAGGGGAAAATTAAAAACAAGTTTGTTACTTGAAATAAAATAATTTTTGATTTTAGTTTAAAAAAATGTGAATTTATTAAAAACCGTATAGATATTCAAAAATAAAATCTAATTTACATATTTATTAAAAAATATATATATATATGTGATACTAAATAACACTGAAATTTTGCATTTATACAAGGTCCTGACCTAGTGCAAAAGTATATGCTTTTTTACATGCATATTAATTATTATTAATTAGTCTATTTAAAAAATATATCTATAAAAAAACTATCATTTGCATCCTCTCCAATTATGTAAACAACATATTATAGAGGCTAAAATAACATATGCATTTCTCATGTCTCAAGTGCATCAGCATCATGCAACCTGTTTGTACACAAACTCATTTTGAAAGTGACATCTAGTCAATATTTATGCTTTCTTTTAACTATTTGCATCATAACCAATGTCTGTGTGCATTCATATTTTGTTGCTCATGTCAAAACTTCCTTTAAAATGCTCCTAAAATTAAAAGTCTACAAATTCATTCCTTTAGGCTGTTGATTGCATGCTCAAAAAACATCCCATTTCGTCATCCTTCGCTTGCATCATGAATACAACCAGTGCAACCTGTGCTGTGTCTCTCTGCCAGGCTTTTGAAGAAAATAAACGTCAAGCAGAACGAGCCTCTTTGCATTGCAGATGGCCCTCCGAGAACATTTCAACAAATGTCCCAGTGGGCAGACACCAGCCTGTGGATGTTATTCCAACCTGCGCAAGCATCATTTGATCAACATCTCCCCTTTTGCACCGGCTCCTATTGACAGTTCTGACAAACACCCCAGCAGGCCGATAACAGGATCGTTATATGGTAATAGCACGCTTGATGCCACCCCGCTAGAAGTGAATTCAATGCATTGAGATCTAGACTCACCTTAAGTGCATGATTTGAGTTGTGATGTTGTTTTAGTCTGCAGGGTTTATCCAGGGAGCTCCATCATTCCGTGTGATTCGCAGCACATGCTCTGAAACGACAAGGGATGCATGTTGTCATGCCCTGAATTCCATGCAGAAGATGCTTGAATCCCTTTAGAACCGAGCCACTTGCAGTCAGCTGGATCCTCAGCAATAAAGACGCCGGATCACCAGGAGGGAATCACATGAAAAAAGCAGGAACGGGAGGGAGCTATTGCATGTTAGAGGAGAGATTTTGAACCAGGAGAGATTTGATGCCTCGCACTTACCATAAACACTCCCTCACCATCCTTGATGGAGAGCAAGAGATGCTGCCGGCAGGAAGGAGGAGGGGAGGGTGGCATGCACACACATATGCGCAGACGTGTGCACATGCATACACTCTAGGATCTGGCAGTTCTGCGGGATGCGTAAAGCCTGGCTTCTATCCTGGGTTGCCTTGTGAGAGAGACAGAGGAAAAGACAGCTATTGTAGCCGCCCGCTGGTCGATGCACTGCAACTGCAACTGCATCTCAGTCCTACAGCATCACGTCATCATCCTCAGCCTATGCATTAAATAACAAACCAAACACATACTGTATGTAGGTTGTCTTACTCAACTCGTTGCATAGCTCTTGCTCATTTGGAACTGGTTCAGGACTCACACAGCATGCTGTTCCTTCCATATGGTTGCTGCTAGAAACTGCATCATTGAGCAAGGCTTAAATAATACTGCAGAACAACAGTATCATCCTTGTGTAGTGCCGTGATTTATCCTCCAGCCCTACAGATGGCAATGGAAAACTAAGTCGTGAGAACAAAACATGAAATGATTGATGTTAAAGGTGCAGTGCTTAATTTCTGTGCCACTAGTGGCACTAAACATTTGCAAAAACACTGTTTAGAACAGGGGTGCTCAACCCTGTTCCTGGAGATCTACTATCCTGCAAAGTTCAGCTCAAACACTGATCAAACTCACCTGAACCAGCTAATTAATCTCTTAGGTAGCACTTGATAATTACAGACAGCTGTGTTGGAGCGGGGCTGGAACTAAAAGTCTGCAGGTCGGTAGACCTCCAGGAACAGGGTTGGGCAGCCCAGGTTTAGAAAGACATTTTCCAAACATGTCTCCCACCTGTAGTTATGACAAAGTAGTAGCTCCCACAGATTCAGGTCACTGGTTGAGCAAGCAGTGCAATAAATAATCCAAGGAGGTCTATAATACCTGGAAAGAGATATATGTTAGCATAATGCACTTTACAGTCTACTTCATGCTTTTAAAAGCTCTTAAAGGGATAACCCACCTAAAATTGAAAAACTTTTGAGTAAATTATGACAAAATATTAATTTTAGTGTGAACTATTCCTTTAAAAATAAGATTAAATTGTCATTAACTGAAAAAAAAAAAAAAAAAAAAAAAAAAAAGTAAAACATACAGTTGAGGTCAAAAGTTAACATACACCTTGTAGAATCTGCAAAATGTTAATTATTTTACCAAAATAGGAGGGATCATACAATGTGCACGTTATTTATTAATTAGTACTGACCTATTTCACACAAATGAATTTATAAAAATGACCCTGTTTAAAAGTTTACATACACTTGATTCTTAATACTGTGTTGTTACCTGAATAATCCAGAGGTGTGTTTTTGTTTTGGATTAGTGATAGTTGTTCATGAGTCCCTTCTATGTCATGAATAGTTAAAACTGCCTGCTGTTCTTCAGAAAAATCATTCAGGTCCCAAATATTCTTTGCTTTTTCAGCATTTTTGTGCATTTGAATCCTTTCCAACAATGACTGTATGATTTTGAAATCCATCTTTTTACACTGAGAACAACTCATAGGGGACTCATGCAACTATTACAGAAAGTTCAAACACTCACTGATGCTTCAGAAAGAAAAAAGGTAAATAAAAAGCTGGGGGTGAAAACTTTTGAACAGAATGAAGATGTGTACATTCTTCTTATTTTGCCTAAATATCATTTTTTCCCCCATTTAGTTCTGTCCCTTCAGAAGCTACAGAAAATACTTGATGTTTCCCAGAAGATAAAATAAGTTACATTTACCCTGATCTTCAAATTCAAAAAGTATTCACCCCTACCCCCTCTTTTCTTCTGAAGCATCAGTGAGTGTTTGAACCTTTGGTAATAGTTGCATATGAGTCCCTTAGTTGTCCTCAGTGTAAAAAATATGGTTCTAAAAAACATGTGGTCATTGTTGAAAAGGGTTCAAATACACAAAAATAATTTGTGGAACCTGAAGTAAGAACAGCAAGTAGTTTAACTGTTGAAGACCAACAAGGAACTCATAAACAACTATAACTTAAAAAAAAAAAAACTGGATCATTCAGGTAAAACAGTATTAAGAATCAAGTGTATGCAAAATTTTGAACAGGGCCATTTTTATACATGCAACTATTATTTTCTCTTGTGAACTATATGTAAACATACTTTATGTAAAACATCTTATTCAAGTCAGTACTAAAAAAAAAACAAACAAAAAAAAAAAACATGCAGTTTGTATGATCCCCCCTATTTTGGTAAATAATTGACATTTTCCAGTTCTGCAATATGTAAACTTTTGACCTCAACCATATCGCCACACACACACACACACACACACACACACACACACACACACACACACATAATGCATCAGTTAACAGATTACGTTAAGCAGTCCTATATATATATATATATATATATATATATATATATATATATATATATATATATATATATATATATACACACACACACACACACACACACACACACACACACACACACACACACACACACACACACACCACACATTATGTATCAGTTAACAGATTACTTTTAGCAGTCGTAAACAAAATGCTAAAACAAACACAAAAAATGTTTAAATAGGTTAGTAAGTAAAGCAAATGTAAAATAAAAAATAACGTAAAAAAACAGCCTAATAAAACGTAAAAACTGCAATAAATCTCTTGAGAACCTTTGAGGTACTACGGTTGGGCCAACGACCTTAAGGAGGATTTATACAACCTGGCAACAAATTTGAGGAGGATTCGCACAATCTGGCATCCCCTGTGCCAGTGTGCCAGTATTGTTGTCATTCTGTTGCCCTATATTTCCATCCATAGGACAGCCGCATGTTGCGTCACCACCAGCTGTGTGGATTCATGGAATAAAGATCCCGATCCACTTTTGTCACATGAATCCACATGCTGTTTACTGAACTAGACGTGCAGAATATATATACCAGATCCGTTCTTATCGACAAACAAGTGCGAGGAGCGACCCATGCCTCTGGATAACACTGCGTTTCTGTATCACATCGACTCTTGTGTAAGGATTTAAACGGACGCGAATCATCGTCTGCGGACTGTTTGTTCGGTAAAGGGAGCTAAAATGTCGATTGAAAAACAAAGCGTATCCGAGGAAAACCTCCAGGGTATGTAGCGATAACAAAACAGCTCAGGTTAATGTTCTTTTATGCATGTTTTTCCTCAAAGTCCTATTTATTAGCCTACTACCATGTATATATGCATGTGTGGGGATTATTTTTACAGTTAAATGTAAACAGTCACGTCAGATATTAGATTATAATCGACCTTCAGGCCATAACGTTACATAAAATTCCAGTATCTCATAAAATTAACTAACTGTCCAGGGATTACAGTGTAAAATAAGGCAAGGAGAAGCAGGTGTGTGTTAAACAACACAATAATGACGCTTGTGAGCTGCAATAATAAAAATGGAAGCGACGCGACACCCGATTCGCAAATGAATCATTTTTAGAGCCGGATCTTTTAAATGATTCGTTGAGGAATCGAACTAGGAAGCTGGACCGTTCTCGATTCAGCAACTCGCGGCTCACTAAAATAATGTCTATTACTCCCACTTTTTTATTATTATTATTTTTTTTTTGTAAAGACCTTAATATATATTATGACTCATTGTTTTCAATAACTGGAAACAGGAAATGTATAAAAACGTTCAATATTAAAAAAAAATGTTATTTGTAAAATGTAAATGTTTTACCTTAATGACGAATAAATGAATTAATAAATAAAAACTCGTGGCTCAATCGGAGAACCGATTCAGAACCGTCTCCTTTGAATCGCAGTGAGCCGAATTAAAATTCGAATCTGATAACAGTCAACTAAAATATAGGGTTTTTCGATTCGAACAGGATTTGATTCACAAACTAGCAGATATGTTATGAATAAACAATTAAAATGTTAACGACTTGTGGTGGTTTAATCAACACGAAATAACACTTATTAATACAACGTAAACAAACATTAAAAAGAAATAAATTGGGAAGCAAGGCACCACAGGATGACGCAAAGAATCACTAAACCATTTAACCGGTTCTTTGAAATGATTCGTTTGAAAGAACCGATTCACAGACAGGAGACCGCATCACAACTTCAGAGAGGTGGGGTTTACATAGCCTGATTTTATTGGACGTCGAGTGAAAAAAAAAATTGATATCATGAGCTATTTATAGCCAGAGCTGTGTTTGTTTTCCCTCTGACTACTGGGTTGAGACTCAAGTGCTGGCATGTTTTCTGTGTTTATCTGGATATTCTGGTCGATGTGTCATGATCACTGATTCATGCCCAGCCTAGTTTTCAGTGTCATGTCGATAAAATATTCATAACAGGTTATGACACGTAATGCTTGCAATAATTCTTAAGAATATTCATTCTTAAGAAAGCTAAAGGCATGAAAAACAATGGGTGAGCAGTGCACAACATTAAGTGTTTTGCATACTTAAATATATAAATGAAACAAATAATGCAGCTGACATTGCAATGTCAGAATTATGACATTGGGATTTGAAAAAAAAAAATCATATTTTGAACATTTATTTAATACAAAACAACTAGACTACAGTAATTGTAGTCAAATCTACATGCAACACTAAAGACCTAGATGTTATTTGGCTTTTGCTGCAGGTTCCTGGGTGGAGCTGCATTTTAATAATGGCGGCAGTACTCCTAAAGGAGGTTCAGAGGAGCAGTCTGCCAGCACCGCCCCAAGTGGAGACCTGGAGAAGATGCTGCTGGATGCTCAGCACGAGTCGGGCAGGAGCAGCTCAAGAGGAAGCCTGCCATGTGACAGGTCAGTATAAGCAGACTTTAATTTAGTGCACTGAGATGCACACAAGATGTTAATTTGACAGGATGTTATATAAATCATATATGCATTTTCTCACCAGTCCTCCAAGATCCCAGACTCCTTCGCACCTGCGCAGGGGCTCTGAGGTCCAAAGCTCTGGAGAAAAGAACAGCTCGCAGGTAGATATTAGAAGCATGTATAAAATAGTCATGAGTTGATTAAATTGTATTAGTGCAGATGTGCTATTGCCTTCATGTAGACTTTCATGTAACTAGATACATTCTTTATCAAGTACGATTCAAGGTTCACATTAAAATAGTGGTTTCCAAATCTGAAAAAAATTATGTTAATGATTATTAAAAAGTTACATTTATAATTAATAAAGTAAATAGGAAATATGCATTCTTATGGCTCTAAAATATTTAATTTGCCACAAATTTAAAATCCACTTTTATTATTAATTTATTTCACTGTCTTTAACTACTCAGTACTGGCATTTAAATGATTAATTGTTCCCATGATAAAGAAAAATGTAAAATATACAGGGATTTTTTTTCTAGAACTGAATAACAACATGAATTATTAAATTAAAATAAATTAAATTTAATAAATTTTTTTTTTTTAAATGGCCCTGAATATTTAATCAGCTGCAGAATTTGTATCCACATTTATTAATTCATTTTTAATTTTCTAAAATTTTTAACTACTTAGTACTGACATTTAAATTATTTATTGTTTCCATGGTCAAGAAAAACAAAGTCTAAAGTTTTTTTTCCCCCTAGAACTGAATAAAGAATTAATAATAATAAAAAAAAATCCCTAAATATTTAATCAGCTACAAATTAAAATCTACTTTTATCATTAATTTATTTAAAATTTTTTTAGTAGTCTTTAACTACTCAGGACTGACATTTAAATGATTCATTGTTCCTATGATAATGAAAAACTTAAAATATTTTTTTCTAGAACTGAATAATAACATGAATTATTAAATTAAAATTCCAATTTTTTTTTTAAATGGCTCTGAATATTTAATCAGCTGCATATTTTGCATCCACGTTTATTATGAATTCATTTTGACATTTAAATGATTTATTGTTTCCATGGTAAATAAAAACAAAATCTACAGGGCTGTTTTCCCTAGAACTGAATAATCACATAAAAGAATAAATAATAAAATAAATAAATAAATAACCCTAAATATTTAATCAGCTACAAGTTTGAATCCATGTATATTTATTATTAAATTAATATTTTTTTATTTATTTAAATGTCTTTAACTATTCAGTACTGACATTTAATTATTGTCATTGATTCATTGATTTATTGTTTCCATGGTCAAGAAAAACAAAATCTATAGGGATTTTTTTTCCTAGAACTGAAATAATCACATAAATGAATAATAATAATAAAAAATAAATAAAAAATAAATAAATAAATTAAAATAAGTTTCCCTAATTATTTAATTAGCTAAAATTTTGAGTCCATGTATAATATTAAATTATTTTTAATTTATTTCAATGTCTTTTAAATGATTTATTGTTTCCATGGTAAAGAAAAACATAAAATCTACAGGGAATTTTTTACTAGAACTGAATAATCACATAAATGAATAATAAAAAAAAATATTAAATAAGTTGCCCTAATTATCTAATTAGCTAAAATTTTGAGTCCATGTATAATATTAAATTATTTTTAATTTATTTCAATGTCTTTTAAATGATTTATTGTTTCCATGGTAAAGAAAAACATAAAATCTACAGGGAATTTTTTACTAGAACTGAATAATCACATAAATGAATAATAAAAAAAAATATTAAATAAGTTGCCCTAATTATCTAATTAGCTACAAATTTGAGTCCATGTATATTATTAAATTATTTTTAATTTATTTAAATGTCTTTAACTACTCAGTACTGACATTTAAATGATTCAGTGTTCCCATGGTCAAGAAAAAAATAAAATCTACAGGGAATTTTTTACTAGAACTGAATAATCACATAAATAATAATAATAACAATCATTTCCCTGAATATTTAATGAACTACAAATTTGAATCCATGTTTATTATTAATTCAGTTTTAATTTATTTAAATGACTTTAACTACTTCCCATGGTCAAATAAAATGTAAAACCTACAGGGATTTTTTTTCTAGAACTAAATTAATAAAATATTTTTATGGCTCTAAAATATTTATTTATTATTATTACTATTTAGTGTTCCCATGGTTAAGAAAAAATCTCCAGAGATTTTTGTTCTGGAACTGAATAATTACATAAAATTCCAAAATATTTAAATCTGCTACAAATTTAAGATCCACAATTATTATTCATTTTTGCATTATTATTTAGAGTTTTTAACATTTAAATGATCCATTTGATACAGTGCATGTACTGTGTACATTCATGTTTATACATTGTCCTTATCTTAAAAAAAATACTGCATGTAATTATATAATAATTCCTATAATTACCGGTACACTGCTGACCCACCCTTAAACCTACCATAACCACAAAACCTGTCCTCACATAGCCACCTTAATAGCAGCAAAAGTGTTTTGCAATACATGAACACAATAAGTGCATTGTACTCAACAATTAATGCTTTAAGTACATTGTAGTTAAAGACACCCAAAAAAAAGGTGGGACCTAAATTGATGTTAAATTGTTTTTAAAAATCTAATAAAGTCAAACAGTATATATTTATAGGTCAAAAGGTGTGGGAACCATGAAGATCACTGTAATTAATCTAACTTTACAAGATGGCTGTTAAAATAAACAACTACAAACATGAAAATCATCTGTCAGCCATTCTTACATTTTGTTGTGGTCTGTTTTAAGTCAGAGGAAGACTATTTGGAAAGGAGAAGAGAGGTGGAGATCCTGATGAAGAAAAATGCAGATTGGATCTGGGACTGGTCGAGTCGACCGGAAAACCTGCCGCCCAAGTACCTAAGCCTTTAGAAAACATACTTTTTAATAGTGTTAAAAACTTGGCATGAAAAGCTTAACATAGTAATGAGTAAGTAAATAATGTGTTTGTAGGGAGTTTCTGCTGAGGCACCCGAAGCGTTCCAGCACCCTCAGCATGAGGAACACCAGTGTGATGAAGAAGGGAGGAATCTTCTCAGCAGAATTCCTCAAAGTTTTCCTGCCCTCTCTTGTACTTTCGCACATCCTCGCTGTGGGGCTCGGGTGAGTAGATCAAACAAACCCATAAACTTTAGTTTTAAACATCTGTGCTACAACAAAAACTACTAAAAATCATTTAAAGCGGAATAAAATAAACATAAATATTATGTGTGACCCTGGACCACAAAACTAGTATTAAGTAGATTGGGTATATTTGAAGCAATATCCATCAATACATTGTATGGGTCAAAATGATCAATTTTTGCCAAAAAAACATTAGGGTATTAAGTAAAGATCATATTCTGTAAAGATATTTTGTACATTTCCTTCCATAAATATCAAAACTTCATTTTTCATTAGTAATATGCATTGCTAAGAACTTTATTTGGACAACTTTAAAGGCGATTTTCCTAATATTTTGATTCTTTTTTGCACCCTCAGATTCCATATTTTTTAAGTAGTTGTATCTCAGCCAAATATTGTCCTATCCTAACAAACCATATATCAATTAAAAGCTTAGTTATTCTTATTTATTGCTTTCAGATGATGTATACATCTCAAAAAAAAAAAAAAAAAAAAAAAAAAAAAAATTACCCTTATGACTGGTCCATGGTCACATAAAAAATAAGAAAAATTACAATACAAATTTTTTGTTTTCAAATTGTTTTTATATATTTTTTTTTTTTACTAATTATAAAGTTTTAGTAATTTTGTTGTTTTTGCCATTTTATTTTAACTTTATCATCCTGTAACTTGTGCACTAATTACTTTTCTAAGCTGCTAAAACAAAACTAAAATTTATTTATCAATTGAAATAAAGCTGAATAAAATAAAAATATAAATATTATAAGAAAACATTTTTGCAGTGTTCAATATTTTGAATTATGTTTTTATATTTTCAGTTTTTTTATTATTATTGAGAACTAGGTTTAGTAATAGTTGTTTTTGCCCCCTTTTTACTTTATTATCCTTCACCTTACTATTTACTTTTCTATGCTTCAGAGCTGAATAAAATATAAATATATAAGAAAATTAGCAATATTCAGTCTTTTGAATTGTTTTTATATTTTCTGTTTTCTTTAATTAGTGTTAAAGATTTTGAATATAGTTTCTAAGTTTGTTTTTAATTGTTAGTTTTGGTTATTTTAGTACTTTTTATATTTTATTTCAGTTCATGTCATTTTTTTATTTTAAATAATAAAAATATTTATGGCTTTATTTAATAATAACTCTGATTGTCTTGACGGCTAACTGAAACAAGTACAAAAATGAGTAAAAAAAGTATATATATACACACACATTTAAAGAATCCAAGCCATATCCAGGGAACATAATATTTCAAGGACTTTTGGATGGTTTCTATTGACTTGGGATAATAATCAACCACCCAAAACATCATAGGCACACCCTAGCAACCACACAGCGATGCCATAACAGCCATTCACAACTTCATATTCCCAACAACTTCAAAAATACAAGATTCAGCATTGTAATTATCAATGTGCACATTAAAATCCTGGATATGGATCTTTTTATAGTAACAAATACAGTTATTTTTGAGTCAGCAGTGGATGCGGTCTGCGTGCTGGAATGCATGCTAGCGCACCACAGGGGTTAGCATGACTTAGCAGTTTTCTGCTGATGGCTCACAGCTCTGCTGACGCAAAAACAAGCCCACTGATTTACGACTGCTTTCAAAGCAGCCAGAACGGAAGAGCTGAAAAAACCAATCTGGATGAGAAAATTGAAAGAGCTGGAAGTGCATCAAATGCACGATCCGAAAATGACCACCAATGCTACATCTCATAATGAATAATTTTGTCTTTTTAGGGTGTACATCGGAAGGCGCATTACTTCTTCTGGCACCTTTTGAAGGAGCAGGAAAAGCCAAGAAACAAGACAAATCTCATATACGCACATCCACCATATCAGCTGCTTTGTCGTCAATCAGTGCTCGTGTAGACGCAGATAGGACGAGGTCACGTGACACATTTCCTCTGCCTCGCTTCCCCCTTGTGTATTCCACTGGCCTTTCCCATAGTTCGTTCCTCCCCATAATGCCAGTCCATTCCAGGGCCGTCAGCACAGGGAAGGTCATGCTAGACTAATGGGCACAAGCCTGATACAATTAGATGTAATGCATCCTCATAATTTTGTATTTACTCGTACCAAGACTACTAAGAATATAATGAGAGGATCATAGAGAAAAGGGGAAATTAAAGCACTGGATCTCAAGAGACTGTGAATTGGAAAGAGATTTAACGATCTACTCCATCAAAACAGGGATTGTATCTTTATCTAATGGTATATTTCAACATTTGATAATGGCTTTATCTTGTAGAAACACCGCTTATCGGTTTCTGTATTTATGATGTTTCAGACACCAAAAACAGGCCTTTGCTTTGGGAATCAAGCCGTTCACAGTATTACACAACTGCAATGGTCTTTAGTACTAGCCAAAAAGTTGAGTACCATATCAACACTTTTCTGAATGTCAATTGAAATCACAATTAATTGCACAATATACATCAAGCCTAATTTGAGAAGTGATTAAGTTTGCCTTAGTGCTCACCTGAACTGAGGTCGCAGATGTTCTTCGTTTATCTGAAGGGTCCGGGTTCCAGCCAGGAGATTGCCTTAAATAAAACTGTTAATGAATCAGGCAGGAGTATAAGGGAAGTTGTGTAAATTTGTGCATGTTTTGTAGTAGTTACAAATCGTATTCGGTGTACGTGTCAATTTCATAGTGGTTTTGTATCAACAGAGGGAATGAACAGAAATAAATGTCTGCCAGCTGTAACACTAACACTGGATTCTGTCTTCATTTTGCAGGATGCTTAAATTTACACGTTTGGGTTTAATACGATTTTTTTGTTTTGTTTTAAAGTAAATGAATAGTTTTAATCAGCAAGGATGGATTAAATTGTGACCCTGGTCCACAAAACCAGTCGTAAGTAGCATGGGCGTATTTGTAGCAATAGCCAACAATACATTGTATGGGTCAAAATTATTCTTTTTTTTTTATTAAGATTTTAAATAAAAAACATGTTCCATTAAGATTTTTGTAAATATCAAAACTTAATTTTTTAGAACTTTATTTGGCGATTTTCTCAATATTTTGATTTTTTGCACCCTCAGATTCCAGATTTTTAAATAGTTGTATCTCGGCCAAATATTGTCCCATCTTAACAAACCATACATCAGTAGAAAGCTTGTTTATTCACGCAATGTATAAATCTCAAGTTCGAAAAATTGACCCTTATGACTGTTTTTGTGGTCCAGGGTCACAATTAATCAAAAAAATGACAAAGATGTTAGAAAAAAATACACTATTTCAAATTTGAATGCTCTATTCATTAAAAAAAAATCCTGAAAAAAAAGTATCCGCTTACATAAAAATATTACACAGCATAACCATTTTCTTAAACAGCAAATCTGCATATTAGAATGATTTCTGAAAGGAAAGAAGGAAAGGAAAGGATGTGATGTGAGGCTAATTATGGTGAACCATACTTGGAATTTGTGCTCTGCATTTAACCCATCCAAGTACACACACACACACACACACACACACACACACACACACACACAGTGAACACAAACCCGTAGTGGGCAGCCACTACGTGGAGCAGTTGGGGGTTCGGTGCCTTGCTCAAGGGTCTCCCCTCAGTCATGGTATTGAGGGTGGAGAGAGCGCTGGTTATTCACTCCCCCCACCGACAATCCCTGCCGGACCTGAGACTCGAACCTGCAACCGTTGGGTTACAAGTCCGACTCTCTAACCATCAGGCCATGGCTGCCCCCAGGCATCATGTGAAGGATCATGCGACACTGAAGACTGGAGTAATGATGCTGAAAATTCAGCTTTAGAATGCGGGAATAAATTATATTTTAAAAACCAGTTCTTTTAAATTGTAATAATATTTAACAATATTACTGTTTTTACTGTATATTTAATCAAATAGAAGCAGCTATGGTGAGCAGAAAAGACTTCTCTTACCAACCCCAAACATTTGCACCCTGATGCAGTTAACTATACTTGCACACAATCGTGACTTCTCGTCACTTAACCAAACTAAAGTTTTATCATTACAGTCACATACTTTTAAGATGCTCTCGTGTTCCGGTCTCCATCGAAATCCATGTTAAAATGGGGTAAAAGATGACGTTTTAGTGCCATAGTAAAAAATAAAGTTACAAAATCTAAGATTATGAGATTAAAAGTCGTAACATTTGGAGAATCAAGTCGAAATTTCGAGAATAAAGTTGAAATATTACGAAAAAAGTCAAAATTATGAGAATCAAATAAAAACATTAGGAGAATAAAGTCAAAATTACAAGAATAAAGTTGAAATGAGAATAAAGTTAAAATACTGTGAGAATAGTCAAAATGTTAAGAATAAAGTTGAACTATTACATGAAAGTCAAAATACTACGAGAATACTATAAGTCAAAATGTTTCGAGAATAAAGTCACAATACTATGAGAATAAAGTTGAAAGAATACTGGAATAGTTGAAATACTACGATAAAATCGAAATACTATGAGAATAAAGCAAAAATATTATAAGAATAAAAGTCGAAATTTCAAGAATAAAGATGCGATTATGAGAATAAAATCAAAATATGAGAATAAAGTTAAAATATGAGAATAAAATCGAAATAATATGAGAATATAGTTGAAATACTACAAGAATAAAGTTGAAATATGAGAATAAAATTGGAATACTATGGGAATAAAGTCAAAATATTATGAGAATAAAATCGAATGGGAATAGTCTAAATGTTTCAAGAATAAAGTTGAAATACTATGAGAATAAACAAAATATTACAAGAATAAAGTCGAAATACTTTGAGAAAAAAAAAAACTGAATTAATTCGAGAATAAAGTTTGAAATGTTAAGAATTTAAGTTGTAAAATAAGTAGGGGTGGAACGGTTCACAGAAGTCACGGTTCGGTTCGTACCTCGGTTCAGACGTCACGGTTCGGTATGATTTCGGTACAGTGGAGGGAAAAGCAAAACAAAAATGCAGAAGGCAATTAGATGTATTTCCACTCACATACCCAGCAACAACCGCTGAACAACGGCAACACACAGTCCTCGTCTTTTCCACCACTCTCTCGCCTGTACTACTGTAACTGACTGGAAAAGCGAAGTTTTCCCAAACTTGCGATCTAAGGGGCCGTTCACATGTCGCGCCTAAAAACGCGTGAAAAACGCTAGGCGCGCCGCTTTCTTCCTGATCAACAAAGCGCTCGAGCGCTTGCGCTCCGGAAGCGTCTGCCGTTTCTAAGCAACCATCAGCTGCGCTCTAGCTCCAAGCCTATGCGTCTCCATGCATTGTTTCTTCTATTAGCGTCAAAATAATGGGGGCTTGACAAATCATAAAGTTCAGGAAATCCCTGGACCACAATGATGGACCGTCGAGCTGACAAAAAATTGCAGAGTGCCAGAGAATGTAGACGGGCTCTGATAGACCGCATACATAGGCGGAGCTCGGCTGCTTCAGAGCTAAAGCGGGGCTAAATATTAGCTGTCCCTAAAGAACCCGCGTATCTAACAGTAGTTCCGCATTACATTAATTATTTTGCAGGCAAGTTTTTTTTTTTTTTTTTTCATACCGTGTATTCTCCGTTTAAATTCATGCACCGAACCGTGACCCCCG
Source organism: Garra rufa (assembly GCF_049309525.1). Taxonomy (NCBI): domain Eukaryota; kingdom Metazoa; phylum Chordata; class Actinopteri; order Cypriniformes; family Cyprinidae; genus Garra; species Garra rufa. The sequence continues at coordinate 35,519,586 of NC_133382.1, forward strand.
TACCGATTCGGTTCGAAACGAATACATGTACCGTTCCACCCCTAAAAATAAGGTTATAATATTTTGAGTATAGCCTATATTATGCATGCAAATAGTCTGGATTTAAAGCAACAGAAGTTGAAATATTTAGACTTTATTCTTAAAATATTTTAAAATATTAAAAAACTTTAACCTCATAATCTTACTTTTTTATGTGGCACTAAAACACTTTCGTAATTAAACAAACTTTTTAAATATAAATAAATATAAAAATGTGCATTGACCTGACTAGAAGCACCAAAGACCAGAAATGTAAAGCATCTTTCCGTTATGAAGTGGTCACTTCCGCATTCAGAAAAAAGATGGAGATAAACCGTATTCACTGCACAAACATGCTACATTTGAGAAGAAAAAAAAAACAAAAAAACAATTGCTACAGGCTACCTAAAACCATGTGAATAAGTGTTGGCCAGTGTGTCGATTCAGATAAACACAATTAAAATTTTATTTAACTTTGGTCAAAAATAATCAAACAAGTGTACACTTTCACAATGTTAGCATCATCATCATTTAACAAGGAACAAGGTCTGCCAGTACGTATCCGACCTGTCAGTTCCCAGATTTAAAGAGCGTCACAATCAGCTAAAACAACAACTTTGTACTTTGTCAACCGTTAAGTTACGTTTGTCATTTTGACATCAGTTTTGCAGCCGCGTGTCAAAATTCAGCAGCACACAAACTGTGTTGTCAACTGCATCCTGATGCCAAACAAATCCTTATTTTTCGTTCTCAACATCAGTATGTGATCCGTTAACTTTGATTGACCGGAGGAAAGCCAGTTTTGTCTCAAGAGGCACTGAACACGTCGGTTTCGTTTTAAGGTGTTCCCAATATATCTCGTATATTAGTGTCCAAATACTAAGCTGTACAAACCGTAGCAGCACATGAACGGACAAACGGAGTGCTAAGATAAAAAAAAAAAAAAGATAATGCATGTAGAAGGTAGCCGGGCGTCATATGGGCGAGTTCATCTAGTATTATTATAGGACATACAGACTTAAGGCGGTAGAATTCCTTTACAAAGTAAAAACAGATAAAGAGAAATGCAATATCAATAATGACGGCAATACTGATGCTTATCATGGCCAATGTCCTCAAACAGTGCAACTGCAAATTCAAGTAGTACAATATGGAGATTTGCTACCCAACCAAAGCATTACGAGGGAATTACGTTTGGTTTTTAAATCATTTTTTAGGTCAAATTCCCCAATAATGCTGCCGATACAGGTTCAGCAGGATGATTTCACATTTTAACCACTGGCGCTCCAGATCTACATATGCAGATTACATGCAAATATAGAACTTAAAAAAAAAAAAAATATTCATACATACCTGCTCATAATGTAAAAACGCTTTCTCTTTGTAGTTATGTTACTTTTATTAAGTGGTTTGACACCAGATGGTGTAATATATAGATACAGTCAGTGAGTAGATATTATTATGCATGAGAAAACAAGAAAAAAAAAAAAAGTAGTTGTAGTATAAAATAAAAACAGAACGAAAATAAAACCGAAAGAAACGGAGAAAGAAACAAAACTGTCCACTGACCAAAATGGAGACCTGTTTTAAGTGCTTAAAAGGTACATCAAGGCCTGAGAGGAAGGCCAGGGGAAGGAATGTTAACAGGCATTTAACAAACGCTCATGAAGGCCTGAATTTCCAACAGCGAGTACATACGATTGACAGCGAGACGTTACTCATCCTGGTGCGTTTTGGTCGTCAAATCATAAAAACGTAAGGCTCAGCCGAAAGACGAATACATGTATGACTTTTGCAAAGTGGGTTTAGCCTCTTAACGCTGATTGGTGTGAGTTCCGTCAGCCTTTTTTGTGAATTATTGATTACGTCTGTCTCTCAGCTTCCTGGTTTACGTGTGGAAAAAAAGACAAGTGCTTCGTTTCTTTGTCGGGACGACGCCAGGACCGTATTTCTCTTACAGATTTAACGACTAGGCTTATCATTGCAAAGTACGAGATTTCTTGAGCATCCTCTGGGGGAAAAAAGAGGGTGCAGGGGCTATTTCTTTTTTCTTGATTTTTGTTTCTTCTTTGTTTTTAAA